>NC_066362.1:170468593-170666093 GCF_013377495.2 Cygnus atratus | reverse complement strand
CAGCTGAGAATTTTCTATAATTAAATGCCTTTGGTCTAATATTGGAAACAAAGTACATGGCATCTTGCTGTTAGTGAACTCATAAATTTGGAAGAGAAACAGGGAAGGTTTTCTGGGGGAATACTGCAGGTGAAAGCCTTTTGTAGATGGCAATACTTAATCTGTCACCATTAACTGATTTCTGTTAAAGAAAGTGACATAGTACCTCTTTTTGTTGTGCCCCGTGTGTGGGTTAGCAATATCTAATGCTCAAAAGGGTACAGAAGAGTCCAGTAGTATGAACTTAAAAGTATTTATAGTCAGAAGTAAATCATGTCTTCATGCTCATAACTGTTTTCTAGTTTGGCCTCTGACTGTTGTGTGTACATGTTACGACGTAACAGATATTATTTATGAGGAAAGAGCAGTTAAAGCTAAGCCAGTAGTTAAGGGGTTGAGAGTTCTTAGGGATTATTACAACTGTGAAAAATGTAGTTAATGAGTGGCCAAATTTCTCTGTTTTCTGAGCTACTTCTGTTAATATTTGGCATAGCTGCGCGCTGCTATCTGGTTTTCATGGGCTGCAGGAGTATGGATTTTTATTTTCCATTGTATTTTACAACAGTATGCTGAATTATTTTAGTAAATATGTTTATTAATCAAAAGATAATTTCTCTTTTGTCTAATATATAAGCTCCTTTTGAACAATAACATTTATTTTGCTCTGTGCCTTAAACATCATTCAAACAGTTACTTATTGTAATATTTTCTTGTATTCATGTTACATCACTGATTAGCTGACTTTTATTCCTATAACTAATTTAACTATTTCAATTTGCTAATCTGCAGTTCTAAAATCTCCTTGGAGTTCTGTAAAATTATGTGCCATAGGCTATGAAAGTTCATTGGCTAATTCCTGTAGCACTCTCTGCTATATTTAATCTGGCCCTGCTGATTCAAAACATTAATTTGGTCCAGGTATTTTCTCATTTGCTCCTTAACGGTGTTGATGTCTGTTCTCTTATGTTCTTCATCTACTCCCAGCATAATTAATCATTTCACACAAGAGTCCTTTTGAGTGAACTGAAGCAGAGCAAGTACTTAGTAATTCCACTTTTTTTTTTCCCTCCTGTGTATTTCTTTTCCGATAATTAGAACCCTTCCTTTTCCCTTTATCTTCCATTTTCTCTGAAGGATCTAAATAATTGTCTTTGTTTCCTTATCAATCACAAAATAATATTACTACTGATGTTTGCTTATCCACATTTATTTTTTATAATGTCTTATCCTGACTTTGCTTACCCTTGCAATAAAGTGTATTTGCAACAAAATCTTTTCTCTGTATGTTGTGGATTTTCTGCCTTAGGTGCAGATAAATTTCTTATTTTTCATTTGTTTCATTTGTAGAACTAAATGTCATATGGACAAATTTCAAACCAGTTAAAAAGCCTTGTAGAATATAATATTGATGGTCCTTAAATCATTTTCTATAAATAGACAAGTACTGATTCAAAGATTTTAATGAAGTTGTGGAAAAAAGGTAGTGAACTGACTACCTGGACCTGACCAACTGGAAAATGTAGGCACTGACTTTGGCATGGATTTGACAGAAATCCTGAAGAGGAAGATATTGAGACTTAACCATCAGAGGACAGTTCAGTGTGCTACAAACAGGGCAGTTGTAGTACAGGCAGAAACTTTGTGGTTATGTTGTATAATGGACACCTTATCATCAATATCATTCAATGTAGTTAAGTAGCAATAATGTAGGAGAAAATGGTAGAGCTTCACATTTTAAAGCCTATGGACATATCTAGCAATAGGCCCTGGACTTTCCAAGTCAGCAAAAATAAGAACAAAGGAGAGTAAAACTGAACAAAAATGTAACAAGTAAAAGGCAGCAATACACTGAAAAGAATAAATTTTACTTAGTAGGAGCATAGTCTTTGGTTAGAGTGACAACTGAAGAGGCTGTACCTTGAATTATGATCTGAATTAAACATTCATTTAGCTTCTGAAAGGTGAGATATCCTGTTTGCTATTATTCATCATACATGAAACTTGTGCACTGCATTGTATAACAACAGTGCTGAATGGGCTTTTCGGATTTTCTTACAAATCCAAACACAATTGTGAATAGCTATTATTTTAAACACTTGTCTGTTTTAGCTTTCTTTAATCTTCAACAGGAGAGTGTCAGTTATCAAAACTAAAAAAAAAGAAAAAGAAAAAGAAAGAGAAAGAAAGAAAGAAAGAAAGAAAGAAAGAAAGAAAGAAAGAAAAAGAAAGAAAGAAAGAAAGAAAGAAAAGAAAGAAAGAAAAGAAAGAAAGAAAAGAAACAAAACCAAAAACAAACAAACAAAAAACTTTCCCGAGCTATTTGTAAAAATGTCATGTTTAGCAATATTGCTTATTTGGTCTGTTTCTGGGTTGAATCATTGAGTGTCATAGAAGAAAGGGATCATGAGTTAAATATCTGTTCCCTGCTGGGTATGCCCAACTCTCTGATCCACCATAACACAAATTGTGTAAATATATTAATTCATGACTCTTATGCTTATTCAAGAACATAGATATTTTATTTACCTGGTAATAGCTAACAGAGAATGTGCGGTAGATAAAACATTTACTGCAGAAGGCAAAAATGGACAAGATCAACTGAAATTTGAATGATGTTTCTTAGCAGGCTCACTATGTTTGGTATTTGCAAACACAGCCTAATAGTCAAGGACACAGAAATTAATATTCCATTCAAGACCAAGAAAGTAATATTAAAAATACAAAACAAAGAAACAAACAAAGAAAAAAACTGATTATTCAGGGGAATCTTGATATTTCATTTTCATGGCAAATTTACCTGGAAAAGACATGTAAAATTTTGAAGCAGTAAATGAAACAGGGGAAAAGGTAAAAAAAAAAAAAAAGTCATTTCAATTTAATTACACTGAAGTAAACCAGGTGCTAGTTTATTAGTTTATACTGTAATTGTCTACTCCAGAACATAACGATATAACTGGATACTTTGTAGATGGAAGTGTTATTTTTGTGGAAATGGAAGATGTAGATGGAAGTGAATTTTGTGGCCTAATTCAAATCAAGATGTTCTGCATCGCATTTATTAACTGGGAAACTGGCATTTCCAAGTATCTTTCAGTCAACAGGAGAATTACATGTGGAACTCATTAGACTGGCAGTTCAAACAGTAGGACGTAAATGACCAGCTTTGTGGCTAAATCATAACACATAGCTATAATTATGTTTGCTATCACGTGCTCATTATGTGTATTACTTTTATTTTGATTCTAAACACAAACTGAAATGCAAAAATGAAAAAATCTGATCATCCAATTATAACACATTTATTATTTCCATATCCTATTATGCCAAAAATTATGTTGGCATCAGCTATGCATTATTCTATGGTCATCATTTTCATTCACAAGTTGATCTATGAATATTAACGTATCTTCTGTAATTCTTGGTATCTGATGTTTTGCATAAACAAAATTATGCACAAAATTGCCTTATATGAGGTACTTTGGAAAATATATTTTACAAGTGTATGTCACAGAGTTTGAGATCAAATGCTGTTGTACAATTGGGGAAGAAATATATAGAAACTTTTACAATATGTAGAAAAACTTTACAAGATTTGCTCTTGCACCGTTGCCTTTTTTTGCTTTCTTGAAAATCATGATGGCTGGTCTAATGAAGTGAGTTAAATTCTGTTTTTGCATTTCAGTGCTTCTAGGCAGCTCTGTAAAAGCCTTCTGATGTAACTTGATGGAAAATAATAGACTTGGTGAAAACTTCAATGTTATTAGTAGGTCTGTAGTTGTAGATAGATGCACTTCCTTAAAGTACTAGAAGAAAACTGTGTCTCCTTTAAAATTAAACCTTAAGTTCTCAATTACAAAAACAGAAATGCAAATCAGTATTTAAATTTCATTGCCAGATGTTAGAATCTGATGTTTTTGAAATAGCAGAATATACAAACCTCTTGCTTAAGTGAGTGGGAGCTTTGAAAACTTACGTCTGTCAAAGTTCTTAATGCAAACTTAGGTGAGTAACTTTGGAAAAATAGGTCCAAAGGGCTAAATTAATGCTTCTATATCAATGTGTTATAACTGAATATGTCTGTTCCTCTTTATATATCAGTTAGGTTATTAGAGATGGTCACGGTGGGAGAAATTTTTGGAAGACTTTATCAGACCAGCTTTAGACTTTTAAACAAAACTTTCTTAAATTCATTCATTATCAGCACACTTCTGCATAGTTAACACTAATGGCTGTGGTCCATGATGATTCTTAATTTGTAGAGATCAAAGTGATTAGGCTTGAAAGCTCTTTGACAGAAGAAGTTGGAACTGAAGCAAGCTTGTCATCTTTCGTCTGATTTTCTCTAAATATGCTTGATGTTTTTATGCCATTATGCCCTTCCTAAAACACAAGTGGTCTCTTCTGCTTCTGATACTTCTTACTTTGCTTAAGATTTTGCCAGTCATTTTCTGCCTATTTGCAGTCCCCTGTGCTTATCTTGTCTTCTGTCTGGCAACTTTTTGTTTTTCTGTCACTTGGATACTTCCTACATGCAGATACATGCTTCTCCAAATCTCACATACTCATATCGAATGCTTGTAGATTGTGCCTGGCTATGCCATTGAGTGTTTTAAAATACGTATTGTTGTTAGTTACACTAATTTAACGTATTTACCTTTGGGTTCAAGGCCAACTGATGCTCATTATATCCTGATTAATTCATGTAAAACTTGAAGGTATTTCAGCCTCTAATTTGACTGAAATTGTTCATTTGGTGGCATTTTTTTAGTTCTGACTGTTTCATTTATTTCTTTATTTTAATTACTAACCATACATATACATGTATTTGCAGCTGCAAGGGACTTCTCTGTGTTAACTAGTTAGCTTTGTTTCACCTATTTATATCTGTATGTGTCCACCATTAAAAACTGGACACAAATTAAATAAAACAGTGTCCTGGTTTCAGCTAGGATAGAGTTAATTTTCCTCCTAGTAGCTGGTAGGGTGCTATGTTTTGGATTAGGATGAGAAGAGCGCTGATAACATGCTGATGCTTTAATTGTTGCACAGCAGTGCTTACACTAAGCCAAGGACTTTTCAGCTTCTCACTCTGCCCTGCCAGTGGGAGGCTAGGGATGCAGCAGGAGCTGGGAGGGGACAGACCCAGGACAGCTGACCCAAACTGGCCAAAGGGGTATTCCATGCCATCTGATGTCATGCTGAACAATATATAGGGGTGGCTAACCGGGGTGGGGGGCCGGCTGCTCGGGGATAGGCTGGGCATTGGTCAGCAGGTGGTGAGCAATTGCATTGTGCATCACTTGTTTCGTACACATTATTAGTAGTAGTACTATTATCATTATTATTATTTTCTGTCCTAATAAACTGTCACTATCTCAACCCACAGGCTTCATTTTCCTGATTCTCTCCCCCATCCCAGAAAGGGAGGGGGGAGGGTGAGCAAACGGCTGTGTGGTGCTTAGCTGCCAGCCGGGCTAAACCACAACAGTCCTTTTGGCGCCAGGCCAGACCCCAATGTATGGAATACCCCTTTGGCCAGCTTGGGTCAGCTGTCCTGGGTCTGTCCCCTCCCAGCTCTTGCTGCACCCCTTGCCTCCCACTGGCAGGGCAGAGTGAGAAGCTGAAAAGTCCTTGGCTTGGTGTAAGCACTGCTCTGCAACAATTAAAACATCAGTGTGTTATCAACCTTATTCTCATCCTAAATCCTAGGAGGAAAATTAACTCTATCCTAGCTGAAACCAGGACAAACAGTAAGATTTAAAGAGGCCTCTGAGATGTCCTTTATATATATTTCTCCCCTTTATGCACTTTATAACTCAGTTCACTTAATTTTACTGTCTTACTATCATGTAAGTACAGCATTTCTGTTGTTGTTCAGGGATTAACACTTATGAAAAAAAAAATTTTACCTTAGTCCACCATGTCTCCAAACAGTTTGTTTGCTAAAATAGTGTCAGAAAATAAAATACTAATATTAATACTTCTAATAAATACTAATACAGCTAATGCTAATACTAATAATAAATATTAACTTATATATGCATCTTCTTTCCTTATGATAGATAAAAATCTGCATTTTGTTGTGGGGACTCTGTTTTTAAACTCACATGATATATGCATTCTTTAATGGGTAATATAGTTATCCTCAGACAGTTTTTTTGGTCTTTTATCAAGAATATATTTTTTTTTGATAATGATAATAAAAGAAATCCTGTTTAAAAAAAAAAGAAAAAAAGACAACAAAAACAACAGAACAACGGAGTTATGAAATAACAACACTAAACAAATTCAAGACAAAAGTCATTGCTGGAACCTTAAGGAAGAGATATATATCCTGGTAATATCATAGCATTTTGCAACAGATTCTACTAATGAAATTATAAGCTGTGACAAACACCTCTACTTGTGGTTTTGAGCTCTGGTATTATGGTGTCATTTTTGGCCCACGCCTCCTAATGCAATAGATTTTAAGTACAGAATATCATAAAAACATGCTAGATATACACAGGAGAAAAGTCGAACCATGTACAGTCATTTCTAAATTTCAGAAATGCTAATGACAAAAGCAAACCATGGACCTCAGGAAGTGCCATGACTTTTCCAAGGTTGTAACAAGCCTAATAAGAATCATGAAAGAAAAGAACAGATAACAGAACTGAATAACTCACACAGGAAATAAGCATAATCAATAATATGGGGCACAGTGAGATTAAATACAGTTTGGGAAATTGAATGAGCAAAATTAAAAACTGCTGAGGCATAAAAGGAAAATTCCATATAGGCCCATGAATCAGAAAGACAAAATAATAATATGTAGCATTTTTTTTTCCAGTACTTAGTTTAAAGATTGTGATTTCTATATCAGACCTGGAATAGCTTTTAGGCTGGGAAGGCTTATTGTTTTTTGGAAGCTGTGTCAGTTAGACTGATGAAAGATATGACCTGTCATTTCAGGCTTTGCCTTGCTAATATTAAAAATTTACCAGTCAGACAATGAGAAAACACTTGCAGAGTTAGCAGTTAAGAAGCTTCAACACCATTCCTTCTCTCTTTTTCCTCATACCCAACAAACCCCAGAAAAGGATGTAGCTTTATAAAAGTAAGTTATAATGGCTCCCTAGAGCTGCAAGAGTGAAAAGGCAGAAAAGCTACAATCCATCCAAAATTCTTCTTTCAGCTTCTCTGGAAAGATGCTGGAGCAAGTATCAGAGTTTAAAAAAAAAAAAAAAAGAGTGGGACAAGCTAAGATTAAAGTGGCTGTTGACATGCAGAAACTAAACTGAGCTAAATTACATGTTGTTGTAGCAAAGTGTTTTTCCTCTAGGTGTTAACTTTCCTGTCAGTTCTTCATCATTAGTGATAAAATAGCTTTACAAGAATGTTGATTTGTTCCAGTAAAACAATATATATTTTCTTCTCCACATTTTGAAACTCTGAAGAGTTAATTGTGTCTCTTGTGTTTGCTGTAGTTAAGTGTAATTTTTGTCTAGTTTCATTCATTATGATGCTACAGTGGATTGTGAAGAGAATAACAGACAACTTTTTATAAAGCTGTTATTCGTGATAGGAATTGGAGATTTCCTTAGTGTTCATGTGTACGTGCATTTACATCTTGTTCCTTGGACAGTGACAGTGGGTGAATTCTGTTACACTGTGAAAATGATGGCTGCTCATCTGTGAAAACCAGACTGTGGCTAGTGATCTTACCTCTACACTGTAGTAAGTGCTGATATAAATCTATAACTATGTATGTGGTTTAAAAAAATTGCACAGTGAAACTTGAAAAATTTCTTTTCTTAGATTCTGGCTACTCACAAGGTGGATCATTTTTGCTAAATACTTCATTAACCTATTACAGTCATACCTTTTGTGAGCAACACTAGCCAAACATGGAAAGATTCTGCTGGAAACAAAACTTCAGCATGATGACAAGAGAACTTTACATATATTTCAGTATATCAAGAATAGATTGTAGTGAAAGAGCTACAGATTTGAAAATTAACATACTTTTATCACAGATCACTTCTATTCCAAACTTATTGGGAATTCATGACACTAATGACAGTGAATTAGCAATTGGTCTGCTTTAGCTCTTTCAGTGGTACCTTCACTTCTCCTTTTAGCTCTTGAACTTTCTTGTTAAGTATTCATTTTAAATTATATTAATTAAATTACATTAATTAAATTATTAAATTATTATTAAATTATTATTAAATTATGTCTCTCTTGGAGACAGCTATCATAATTTGTTTTGTGTATATTAAACTTGTTAAGAATCTAGAGCAACAGTGTCCTACTTTTGGAGAAAACACAACAATCAAGTAGTAAATAATTACTAAAACAAAATGCACTACTCATAGTGTCACATTATACCATTTAGAATATACCTTTGTTTTATAGGGATATTATGGTAAATTTTTAATTATGATGTGGGTTATAATTTAGCATATTACTATTCTCATCAAAATTATTATGTATTTTAGCTTGCTCTATATTTCACTTTAGTTTTATGTTTCACACACCGTTTAACCAAAATATGTACTCAGATTCGTAAGATGTTGCAATTGCTGCTTTACAAATTGTGAAGTACACTTTGGTACATGTTGTTATTTATTTTGCTTTTAAAAGATCTCACATCATTGCTTCTCATGCTCCTCATCCAGAAGCAGTTATGGTGGGTTTAAGCACCTCAAGTCACTAGTTCTGGTGTAAATAATGACGTTGTCACAATAACTCATAAGATTAATGTTATTAAGATTGTAAATTGCCATCTTGTAAATTACCTATCTAATAAATAATAGTCATGTCACATAAAACCGTAATTAATAGGTTCCATACCATCATCAAACCTACCGTGTTATCCATGTCCAGATGATACACATGTAATGGAGTATCTGTGAGATCAGAAACTGATCAACTAAAAGGTTCCATCATACACACGTTCAGTTTTGTTTTCTTAGTATTGAGATCTGTTAGTAACCTTGAGGCCATCTTGCTGTTCAATGATGAATGTCTTCAGGAAAACATTAATCTTTTCAGTTAATATGTAACACTAGTAGAAAAGTGTTACTGAAGTAAAAATCAATATTTCATCTTCTCCATCAACTCATTATAGTACCACTAATTCTTCCCAGCAATTTTGAGTATCCTGTTTTATGAAGATGAATAAATAATTCTAAATTTATGTAAAACTTTCCTATCATTAGGTTTTCAAAATTAGAAGTGAACCTGGAACATGGTTTATATTAATCTACAGTACATTTCAATTTTAAGAGATCTGAACCTATAAAACTTTGTCACAAATCAGTTCGCTTGCTTTGATTCAAGAAATCACAATATTGTAAATGTTGCTTGTTATAGAATACATCCATTAAAGGGACATTTTATCCAAAATCCAGTCTGGTAAAATTTGCAAGTAGGTAGATACATCCCATTGATTTTGTTGTTGCTGTTGTCAAGTTTGCTCGCTGTGGTGGTTTTACTCATCTGGGCAGCTGAGCTCCACCACAACCTCTCTCTCACTCCCCCCTTGTCAAAGAAAAAATGGGAGAAAACACGATGAAAAAGGGCTCAAGGGTTGAGATAAAGACACGGAAATCACTCAACAATTACCATGTCCGGCAAAACAGACTCAACATAGGGAGATTAATGTAATTTATTACCTATTACTAACAAGCTAGAGCAGTGAGAAACAAAAGGAAAGAAACTCAAAACACCTTCCCTCATCCACCCTCTTCTACATCCTCCCCCTAAGAGGCACAGGGGAACAGGGAATGGGGGCTGCGGTCAGTCCCTAACACTTCATCTCTGACGCTCCTTTACAGTCACTCTCTGCCCCTGTTACACGTGGGGTCCCTCCCATGGGATGCCATCCTTCCCAAGCTGATCCTGCATGGGCTTCCGACAGGCAGCAGCTCTTCAAGAACTACTCCAACATGGGTCTGTACCACAGGGTCCATCCGTCTGGAGCAAACTGCTCCATTACAGGCCCCTCACAGGTGGCAGCTCTCCCCAGAGAAGGGATACTTCTGCATGGGCTCCTCTCCATGGGCTCCAACCCTGGGGCCTGCTCCTGCGGGGGTTCTCCACGGGCCGCAGCCTCCTCCAGGCCACATCTACCTGCTCCACCGGGGGCTACTCCACAGGCTGCAGTGTGGAGATCTGCTCTGCTGTGGTTCCCATGGGCTGCAGGGGGACAGCCTGCTCCACCAGGGGCCTCTCCACAGGGTGCAGGGAACTTCTGCTCCGGCACCTAGAGCACCTTCTGCCCTCCTTCACTGACCTTGGCGTTTGCAGGGCTGGTGCTCACTCTTTGCTCTCCCAGCTGTTGTTGTGCAGCAGTTTTTTGCCCCCTTTCTTAAATATGTTCTCATAGAAGCACAACATTGCTTATTGGCTCAGCTCTCGCCAGCAGAGGGTCCCTTTGGAGCCAGCTGAAACTGGCTCTTATCCAACATGGGGCAGTTTCTGGACTCTTCTCATAGAGGCCACCCTTGCAGTGTCCCCCCACTACCAAAACCTTGCCACGCAAACCCAATACAGTTGCACAGAGATTTTTTTCTGTGAAAAATCAAATGTTACACAAATCAATATGATCACAGAATTTTTGTCCAAGTTATCACCAAATGTTGACCATTCTCCATTCTGGTATGCAACTAATGAAATAAATGAATTTGTTCATACCTTTTACAAATCACAGATATAAAGATTATTTTTAAATTCATGGGGCTTGTGGTTTTATTGTTCTTTGTTTTGTTGTTGCTTTCTGAAACTCAGCAAAAAAAAATATTTTTCCTAAAGTTTTGCATTTAGATTTGAATTGGAGGAGCAACTGTCTGTCCAACTATAGGACAGAACAAAATGGTGTATTATATGAGAGCTAAAAGATTTTAATCATTTAAAAAATTAATCATTTTTAAAATTGAAAGAAACCAATACTGCTGCAATTCTGTGGTGACTATTAATTTTCCTAAATAGTTTTCTATCCAAAAGTATTGCTTGTTTCTCTCTTTTTTTTTTTTTTTTTTTTTTTTTAAGAAAAAATAATTGATATTCTTTGGACACAGGGTCACTCAGAAGATTATATATATATATATATATTTAAGGATATTCAGAGGTAATGTAATAGCAATACAAAATTATGTTTCTGTTAACCTGGGCTCAAAATAACTTTTTGTCCTTTCCTCTGGAATGAAGAGAAGGAAAAACAAACAAACAAACAAACTAAAACCTCTATATCCTTGATCTGGGAAACAGCACAGTCTATTTTTCATTCTTCACTATTAAGTTTACTTATTACTCAGAATTATTTTTTCTGACTGTATGTGTAAGGACACAGAAGAAATTTATGACTCTCTTCTCCCTTGGATATTTACTTAGGAAGGTTGTCCAGGTAGGTTTCTCAAAAGCATAATAATTCCATCTTCAACCTACTTCTAAAATTTCTCATGGTTATCCCAATCTGGGCTAGTGGTAGATTGCCTGAGATAATTCGATGTTCATGTGTCTATAACTATAAGTTCAATGATCACGGTAAGGCATTCGTCAGTTTCTGACAAATTAAGAAAACCCAGTTCTACAGCTGGAACTTCCACATATCAAAAACAAAACCTTCAGTTTGAAAGATAAGATGGTCTCATAGGGTATGAATGATTTACATATGAATAAGGATACAGTCATTCAGTAAAAAAATTGATTTCTGTTTCTGTATGTGCAGGCAGAAGGCTCAATTGATACATTTCCTAAAAAAAAAAAAAATAGTTTCCAAGATTACCCTCAGTTTTAAAGATGACAATCCAAACTAACAAGACAGTTATTAGTTTTCCTTTCTTCATGTAGAAATTCCAGGATCTGATGATAAATGGAAGTAGCCCCACAAAGTTTCTTTAATGAAACACAACCACTTCTCTGACAGTTCCAGTTGTTTACCTTGCTGCCAGTGAAGATGTGCTAGAACAGAAATAAGTAGGATAAAGCACACTATCTTCTGTGTCATTTAAATATTGCCTTGTAGAAAATTTCACGTTATTGAAAAGGTTACTTCATTCATCTCTATGTATACATAGCATTGTTACGAGAACGGGGAACTAACGCTAATATGACTAATTTAAATTTTTCTTGTATTTGTTTGATGTCTTTCCTTTTTAATGGGATCATAGCCTCAGTCATCATTTGGCAGCTGTTTTCTTTCAAGGGATTTTTACTTAATATACATTTTTTAAAATATTATAATTTTACTGCTCAATGAACCTTGCAATAACAACATTTTAGCATCTATCCACCATGGCAGATGGCAAACTAATGAGGCTTGCTGTAGCTGCATACTGATATCTTCTGTACACAACACTTCTGTGCTCCAAAGGGAGGTCAAAGAGTTACTTTTATTTATATTCTTTGTTGTATTTGCTTGTTGAAAATCATAAAACAGATTATTAGAGAAAAAAAAATGCACCTCTTAATTAGATTACTAATGTTTACTGCATGTGATCAACCTACAGAGATGAAAGAAGACATAGTCCATATTTCAGTGTGGTTTAACTTATATGTTTTAAAAAGAAACAGCACTACTCCAAGATGATTTTTTTCCCATCTATTTAAAATTCATCTTAGAATAAAAGCTAAAAATGGTTTTACTACGCATGTCATCAAGCAATTTCAGTACAGTTTATACTTTACTTTCGTTAGCTTTTAGATATTAAAGATGGGTGCATAGTTAACATTTCACCTCATTTTGTGTTTCAGGACATTAGTGAATATTACCCCTCCCATGATTCTGTATTTTTTCCTTAATGCAGATACCAGATAATTTTCATTAAGTATAGTGGAGGCTAATCAAGTACAACTTCATTTTTTAGTGACTTTATGAAAAATGAGGTAAAGCAATCATGAAAAATCACGAGTCTGATAATAAGATCAATTAACTTGACTTCAGTCATCTAAAAGTGAGGTGTGTGATATAAATATGTGATCTAGATTCTCTGACAGAGAGAGGAGAGCAAAGCAGAGCAGAGCAAAGGAAATTCAAAACAGAGGAGCAGACTGATACTCCTACCCAGCTTAAAAGAATATCTGGAACACTCTTTGGAGTGTTTTTCTCTGAGGAGATAGGCCTAGGTGAATAATCAACACTTCACCTGTAGCAATAGACTCTGTTGCTTACTTATAGATTGGTTTCACGGAGTTTTTTTTAGCTGTTGTTGTTGTTTTTGTTGTTGTTGTTTTTTCCCTCAGAGGTCTGTCCTGAGCAACATGAACAAAGACCAGAGAATGTAGTTCTAGATCGGTAACATATTTTCTTTAATATTTCACAAGATTTCTTAGTCAATTCTATGATCATATTAATGATTGGGAGCTATCTCTTGGAATCCCAGTAATCTTATTAAATTAAGATCAAAGATTAAAATATTGGAAAGTTAATTACTTTCAAGTATTTAGACTGAATTAATATTGGATATAAGCAAGTAAAGATGATGACAATTCTCATTCTAAAACACTGTTCTTCACTGATTGCCAGGGCTGTTCTGTGCAATTCTGTGTCAATAACATATTACTGAGATCATCATCTGTTATGAAAAGAACAGTGCTGAAGTAATAAATTTGAAAACATCAGTAATCTTTATCTGGCCTTCATATACACTTCAGCTATCACTTTTCATCTCTTCTGGCAAATTTCTTTTTTTTTTTTTTTTAACATTTTTTTGTACAGGACAAAGCTGTAGACTTGGAGAAATGTGGTCACTAAGTCTAATTAGTATTCTTACTATATATAGAATCATTTAAATAGATTGTATTATTATTCAAATTATAATACAGATTTTATTCCTGTAGATACTTAGGGTCTAACATTGCTTTCATTTGCAGTGAGAATATTTTCAATATGCTCATTTTACACATAGTTTCAATATGCTTATATAATTTCACTAATTTCTTCACATTTAGTTCTGTTTGTATACCAGTATGAAAGGACTTCAAGACTACTGTACTTTGATATAAAATATATATATATATGTATATATATATATATATTTGGTTTGCTTTCTGATTTAACATAGCTAAAAACATCTTGGCACAGCAGTAGGATTTTAAATATTACCATACGCTGAAGACAATTGTTTATAATTAGAACAATTGTACAATTATACAGTTACATATATACATATACTATTTTTTTTTTTTTTACTCTTTTAGTTTTATTTAAAGTGAAGTGTTGTTCTGAAATGTCCTGGCTGAAGTAGCTCATCATTTAAGAAAATTAGCAGTTAAAGGAAGGAAAAGAAACTAACAGACTGTTCATCTGTGCTCACTCCTTCAGTCATATATTAACAAAATCTTAAAAACATATACAGTCATCTTCACCCTTTCGTGTCACCCACTCTCTGTAGGCGATAAAGAAACAAAAAGATAAAGCAATAAAAATTCCTACAGAATAAAAACTGCTATTACTGTAAAGTAGTTATAGATGATTTATAAAGATGTGATTCATTCCTTTACTAAAAAGAATTAGTGCAATGTAAACCTGGTATTAGGTATAGGTTAGGCATTTTTCAACCATGTCTTCTTTTCTTGCAGAAAATGGAAGCATTGCAATATTCTAGGAATACTTTTAATGCCACTGCCTAAATTCATGTTTATAGATCTTGGTACCAATGTCTAAAAATGAGTGCTTTCTTAAGTCAAATAACACTACATAATAATTCTTACCAATCTTTATTTGGATGTTTATCCTACATATTATTTAAGGGATATTTAATATTTCTACTCAACATGAGGGGCTTTTAAGAATGTCATTAAATACTATGCTGATCAGAAGCTGCTCACTCAGTGCATTTCTTGAAAAGTCATGCAGGAAAACATTAAAGGATTCTCTTCAGTTAGGAATGTATGATTTTCTTCTAGCCTATTATTTGAAAATATTGTTTGAATACTAATTGTAAATTACAACGTCATCTTGTATACTGGCCACTTGATAATGATAGTGCATCATTTAAAAAATTTGCTTTTATATCTGTAGATGGTGCTATATGTACCTCTATTGGTTGAAGCAGTAGAAGGAATTTTAATATAAAATACAAATCCTTAGTAAGACAAAATAACTAGAATCAAATGAATTAATGTGGAAAAGTTCTTTCTGCTTTTGCTATAGGCCATGAAGCACGTGTTGCCAGGTGATTATGGTCATGAGAAAGTTACTCCCGTGCTGTGTTAAGTAGGAATCACAAACAAGTACTATAGAAAGACAACTTCTATTTTTATAGAAAATATTGGGCTAATTCCATGTCAGAAGTGAACTGGAGAAGCTCTTTTTCAGTCAGTCCTATTATATACCAAATCTGCCATTCTCTCCATACATATGTATTTCTTTTCCTTTTAATATATTTTTTTTTAAGATAGCAGCTGAAATTAAGAGATTCCATTCATCTGTGCTAACCTGCCATATCTATGAATTCCTTCTTGGATAGGTAATACACAGATTTTAAAACCTATACACTTCTAATTAAAATAAATCTGGAAAAGTAGTTGTTCAGTAAGCATCTACAATTCTTTTCCAGTGGAATTGGATTGATAGTAAATCAACAGATGTTGATTACCTGTTAGATAATTCCTTATGTTCCTTATAGTAAGCCTCAGAGCCAGAATTACACAGTTCTATCAGTATCACATATACAGAATCCAAGAAAATAATATAGATACATAGGCATAAGAATTTGACTAAATTATCAGAGAATGGTTCGGATTGGAAGAAACCTTAAATATCATATAATTCCTACCCCACTATCATGGCAGGGACACCTTCCACTACACCAGGTTGCTCAAAGCCCCATCCAACTTGGCCTTGAACAATGCCAGGAATAGGGCATCCACAACTTCTCTGGGCTACATGTTCCAGTGCCTCACCACCCTCATAGCAAAGAATTTCTTCCTAATGTCTAATCTAAATCTACCCTCATATGGTGTAAAGTCATTACCCCTTGTCCTCTCTCTACACTTCCTGATAAAGAGTCTCTCTTCTTCTTTCTTGTAGCCCCTCCCTTTAGGTACTGGAAGGCTGCTATAAGATCTCCCCAGAACCTTCTCTTCTCCACACTGAACAACCCCAGCACTTAGCCTGTCTTCATAGGAGAGGTGCTCCAGTCCTCTGGTCATCTTCGTGACCCTACTCTGGACCTGCTCTGACAGGTCCATGTGCATCTTGTGCTGGGTACCCCAGAGATGAACACAGTGCTCCAGGTGGAATCTCACAAGATCAGAACAGAGGGGGGAGAATCACCTCCCTCAGCTTGCTAGCCATAACAGAATCACAGAATGGCCGAGGTTGGGGACCTCTGAAGATCATCTAGTCCAATTCCCCTGTCAAGCAGGATCACCTAGAGTACATTGCACAGGATTGAAGACTTTTCTCTTCAAAGCCATTATTTTCATATAATTATATGTACCTCTCTGGGCAACCTGCTCCAGTGCTCTGTCACTGTCACAGTTAAGAAGTGCCTCTTCATATTTAGCCAGAACTTCCTTTGCTTCAGTCTGTGCCCATTGCCTCTCGTCCTGTTGCTTGGCACAACTGAAAAGAGACTGGCTCCATCCTCTTGACACCCTCCCCTCAGATATTTATAAACATTGATGAGGTCTCCCCTTGGTCTTCTCTTTTCCAGGCTAAACAGGCCCAATTCTTTCAGCCTGTCCTTGTATGACAGGTGCTCCAGTCCTCTAATCATCATCATGGCTCTTGTCTGGACTCACTCAAGTACTTCGATGTCCCTCTTGTACTGGGGAACCCAGAACTGGACACAATACCCCAGGTGTGGCCTCAGTAGGGCTGAGTAGAGGGGGAGGATCACCTCCCTTGACCTACTGGCAACACTCTTCTAAATGCACCCCAGGATACCATTGCCCTTGGCCACAAGGGCACACAAGGGCACACTGCTGACTCATGGTCAGCCTGCTGTCTACCACAGTCTGCTGTCCCCCATGCTTCTTTTGATGCAGCCCAGGATACAGTTGGCTTTCTGTGCTGCAAGCACATATTGCTGGCTAAAGAAATGAATGGATAAAGGTCTTCAGGATCAGGGATAACAATTAAATAGTCTTGACTGAGACACTGTATTTAAAAAGGAAGACAAAGAATGATAAAGTGTTTAACGATATGAACTTATGAATGTGAAAAAAAAATAATCTTATAAGAACAGCTGCATCCCATTCTTGGAACTTCTCCAGACATCACAAGGTATGTTGGGTGTAAGTACAAAGCAAAGTCAATATGTACACTTTGGTTAAATCCCTGTGATACTAAGAGAAACTTCTCTCCAACTTAGTCTTCAGTTTAAGACTCAGGATGAGACAAAGAAACACAGACAGTGTGTCACCTTGATGAATTTCAGGGAAATTACCAGATTCCAAATATTTTCTTTGGAAAGTGCTTTTTAATTAAGACTTGGAAAGCAAAAGGAAAAAGAAGATTTCAGCTAATGATGTTGGCTCCGAATTCAAGCACATCTCTCAACCTGCGATTTTAAGAGCATAGTGTCATGTTTTATTTAAGATGGACAGCTGCAAAAAATGAGTGTGACACTTTTCCAAGCAAGAGTGCATATTCATGCAATTAAGCATAAGCTTCTTTAGGACTCTTTTGACACGTCATTTGGATAATTTAATAAAATAGAAGGATAGAAAGATAAAGCAAAATGTTTCTTGGCCTGTTACATTGTTTCACAGCATTAGATGTTACCCTGTCCCAAATTCAGCTTGTGAATGCTGCTTGCCGGCAGCATCTGTTAATATAAATCTTGTCCGTGAACAACAGACTGCTGTGTTCCTGGCCTTGTCTGCTCTGTAGCTTCTTTGCAGTAAGGAAAACAATACCTTACAAACAAGTAAGGAATGTAGGCCTGATCCAAAACACAACTGTAGATTGTTCTATTGACTTCAGTGTGCTTTGAAATCAGCTTCTCTAGAGAATCCCTTGCAAAGCAATTTCTATGAATGTTCATCTGCACTTAGCATACGTTCAGACTTCTGTTTCTTTTCTTGCAACACACTAAAAATTCTCTTGGAAATCTTTTGCAATGAGAAGAACTATAATCATATGTCAGAAAATAATCATTCTAGTCTATTTACATGGATAATTACATTTTTACTGGACAAGGAGATCTAATTGAGAGGATAAGAATATAAGAATGATTCTACCCTAGTTGTTAGGTCATGCATTCATATATGTTTAGTATTTCCTGAAATGAGTGTGTAAATAATGCAAAACAATTTCAAGAAAATAAATATCATCCATATCTTCACATCCTCCAAAGTTCCTTCAAAGGTGACCAGATCTTGGTGAGTAGGGAATTCCTTACTAAGGGGAGAAAAACAGCTTTAAGATGCCTTGAATAGAAATAGGTTGTAAATGATTTTTTTTAATATATTTTTTTTGCTCTAATCGTTTGAATAAAAGGGGAACTTTTTACTTCTCTACCTCTGTCTTCTGAGAAAAACAAAACAAAACAAACAAACAAAAACACTGTATTAGGACTTCAGTTTTTATTCTCTGGCAGCTAATACAGGCTTTTGTATTATTTGTCAAGACCCTCAGAGCATGAATAGACTTTAAATGTTCTGACAAGCCTCACCTGAGTCCCCTTCCCCCAGTCTCTTGCCTGTGGGCCCAGCAAGTGTCTTTTAAGCTCAGGATAAGTCCCTCATATCTAGACTGAACTATATTTTAGGTGTGCTGGAGCACCTGTCCTATGAAGACAGGCTGAGAGTACTCGGGTTGTTCAGTGTGGAGAAGTTTCTGGGAGAATTTACTTTTATCCCCCAAAATGGAAGACTTAAGGAAGATGTGAAAACATGGTTCATTTTCTTGACTCTGTGGAGCTGTATTCACTTCGAAAGAAGCTAATGTTGCAAATTCTTAATATTTGTGGCAACAATAGTTTTTGAGGATTATTACAGTGGAATTTTAATGTCCAGTCAACAGAGCAACTTCTATCCATCGCACAAGCATCACATCCTGAAAAGCCCTTATAACATCTCCTCTATGGCCACTTGTCAGCAACCTAACATATAACCACAGATAACAGGTAGTGCCTAGCTGGATTTTGCTTCAGTGCTGAACTTTTCACTAGAGATGATCAGCAAGGCCACGCTGCCAATTGCCTGGCTCTGCCTCAGCCAATGCACCCTCCAGGTCTTTACCAGGTGAGTGTGAGTGTGTGCTGCCACAAGGAAAACATGGCTGAGTTGCAGGCAGTTCTCTATGAATTTTTCTAAAACCTGCCTGATGGTGCATGTTAACACTAGGAAACTGCAGAGAAGTAACTCACAAATCTTTTGACCTCAATTTTTGTCCAGAGAAATGGCCATTGTTATTTGACCATAACTGGAAAATTCTGAAAGTTCTCACAGCTCATCAGAAGTTATAATCCCTATAAGTTATAAATAAGTTGCAATTACAGAAAAAGTAGGAAGGATTTTGGAGATGCCCAAAAAAATCTAGGTCAGATTCAGCAGAGACAAAGTGAGGAATGTATGAACTTGAAACAAACACTGGGTTACATAGCCTGAACCTGGTTCAGTGACAAAATAAAGGAGACAAGCTGTTTGGAAGACCATAAGAAGCAAAGGGGAATGGAAAGTGAGGATCTCTCCCCTCTGTGACACACACAAGGAAAGCACTAACTGGAAAGAAGTTAGGTCTGCATAGCACATTCAAATTTATTTATTTATTTATTTATTTATTTTTTACAAAGAGTGACTAATGAGGTAGGGGAGAGGAGAGAAGAAAGTATTCTAAAAGAAAGTTCCAGCCTGACCTCACCAAAGGTCAGTACCTGGATTCTACAGCAACGCATAGATCTGGTCAAATGTCACTCACCCATAGCTTATCTTCTTCCTAGCAGATGTGGAGTTGATCTGACGTATCCTGTACTTGTTGATAAGAAAGACATAGCTTCTGTAAGGGCTCCCTTGTCCACCTCTTTGAAGGACCAACTGGTGAATGAACTGAAGGTATCCCCTCAGTTGGCTGGTCTTGTCAATGAGTGGGAACTGACATCACTTGGTGTGAACTAACGTGACTGAGTCATCTAAATATAGACATTTTTAGGCACTTTGATCTTGTCTGATTGCCCCTGCATAGGTGCTCAGTGCCATTAGAAGTATCTTATGGTATCAGTCACATCTCGGCAGGGCTACGTATTATTAAGCTAATATAGGGAACATATGGGAGAGCCATATGCTTCAGAAGCAAAGTTTGAGGATGGGTGGGAAATGTTGAGAACTTTAAATCACTTCAGCAGCCCCTATTTTGGCAGCCATATTATCCCACAAGTGCCTATTTCTCCTTGTCGATTGCTGGGGGATTGTGGTTGATTAGCACTACATTTGATCAAACAAATCCTACCAACATAATTTTGCTTGTAGTGTTATATTTTTGCACTTTAAAAGGACAAAGCTTTGAGGCTTAAAATCTTTTCTAAATACCCAGCCTGAAACACCAATGCTTCATGGAGCACTTCATGTTGCACAGTAAGTAGAGGTGGTAAGAGATTTATAAACACACGCTGTTTCTGGCTTGATGAAAAAAAAGATCTCTGTCGTTTTGTAACTACAGTAAAATAATGTTTATATTTGCAGACTTCTCCTTGGTCTGGCTGGTCAAAATTTTCACTTAAAGGTTTGAAGTTGTTTGATTATTAGGACCAAATCTCCATGCTACTTCTGAAAGATACCTTACATCTGTCACCCCTTCTGTCCTGACAACACAAAGACATGAAGCAAAGGCAGAGTAACTCTGGCTCCTTTTGTGCTTTTGAGAGTGATCCCCTTCCCCCATACCAAGTGTTGCTGAGGTGTTAGTCTCCACACTGCTTATAGTTACTACAGAAAACAATAATCATATCCCCATTATAGACAGAGATCAGTACCTGGACTACCCTTCAGCAACACATAGGTTTGTTCAAATGTCACTCACCCATAGTTTTCCTTCTTCCTGGCAGAATTGGAGTTGATCTGATGTATTCTTTACTTGCTGATAATAAACATAATTCAGGTGACAAAATGTCACATTGCTTTATTGCAGTTGGACAAGCTGGAACAGCTAGCTATTCCCCATATGTGAGGTAGAGAAAGCAAGAATATTAAAACCAAAAATGAAAACACAACCTTGTGAAACATACAAGTTTCTTACATAAATTGTCAGAGCAGAGTGCCTTGTGCACAACTAATATATATATATATATATATATATTTATATATATAAAACTTAGAATCTGGAGTGTCACAAGCTCTTTTGCTTTCTGTATAAATACATACAGGAGTAATTAAATTAATTCGTTTTTACATATGAGTAGAATATATCACAGAATCACAGAATGTTAGGGATTGGAAGGGATCTTGAAATATCATCTAGCCCAATCCCCCTGCCAGAGCAGGAACACCTAGATCAGTTCACACAGGAACATGTCCAGGCGGGTTTTGAAAGTCTTCAGAGAAGGAGACTCCACAATCCCCCTGGGCAGCCTGTTCCCAGGTGTTCTGTCACCCTCACCGTGAAAATGTTTCTTCTCATATTGAATGGAAACTCCTATGTTCCAGTTTGCACCTTTACATATTTATAAATATAACTAAGGTCAATATATTTGTACTATCGAAGATTTTAAACAGAAGATATTTAAAGCTCATGATTAAATTATTTACCTAATTTTAACTTTATCATCATATGCATAAGTTGGGAATACTGTAAACACCCTCTCTGTGATTCAAATAATGTTAGAAAAAATCCACTTCTCATTTGGGCTACAATGCCATAACGGTGAACAGAATTCATCTCACTGTAGTTTCCTTATGGAGAATTACTAGGCAAAAGCCAATTAGAACTTTTCATACTGCTACTTCTGTATTAGAGGTATTGTTTAAGTGAACTTGCTGCTGTTTCTTTTCTCAGCATCTGGACCTATGCCAGAAGTTCATGGGGATATAATTAAGGTCTTCACATGCCAAAGAGTGAATGAAAAACTCATGAAACATTACCAAGTAGTGTTTAAGGGGTTAGTTTTAAAGAAAGTCCTGCCAGAGTGGAGGAAATGATGCAAGATCTGGAAGTGGTAAATGCTTTGGGGATATTTTAAGAGAACCAGACAGCTGCTCAGGAAACTGAAAACATACCATCGTGTTCATTAGTTCTTATTCCTGAAGAGAGGTTGAATTTGGGACCAGTTCAAAGCGAGGGGCAAAGGATTAAGAGCATATCTCATTCTTCACACTTACAGGAAAGCTCAGCTGTCATGCCACATTAAACAAGTTTCTGCTATGTACAGAAAAAAAAAATACATGAAGCCATTACATGTACTAACAATTTCTGCTGTACAAGAACAAATCATCAAAATGCACTTAGGTTACATAGTGTTTGATATACACTATAACCTGTGTTACAGTACTTTGTGACTGTAAATATTCATTTAACCATTTAGTTTATGGCACATCACTTTTAATAAATCTGATAAAAGCATAGCTTTAGAGGTAGAGACTGCCATTTTTTTAATAATGAAAAAAAAATATCTTTACACTCTGAGTTTTGAGTCTGGTAAGGAATTGGCTGGATGGTCATACTCAAAGAGTTGTGGTCAATGGCTCGATGACCAAGTGGAGATCAGTAAGGAGTGGTGTTCCCCAGGGATCAGTACTGGGACTCATGTTGTTTAACACCTTAGTCAGTGACACGGACAGTAGAATCAAGGGCACCCTTCAGTAAGTCAGCAGATGACACCAAGCTGTGTGGTGTGGTTGAGACTCTGGAGGGAAGGGATGCCATCCAGAGGGGCTTTAATAGTCTGATCTTAAATACAGGCTGGGCAGAGAATGAATTGAGAGCAACCCTGAGTAGAAAGACCTGGGGGTGCTAGTTGATGAGAAGCTCAGCATGAGCCAGAAATGTGTGCTTGCAGCCCAGAAAGCCAACTATATCCTGGGTTGCATCAAAAGAAGCATGACGAGCTGGGCAAGGGAGGTGATTCTCCCCCTCTACTATGCTCTCGTGAGATCCCACCTGGAGTACTGTGTTCAGCTCTGGGGCCCCCAGCACAAGATGGACATGGACCTGTTACAGCAGGTCCAGAGTAGGGCCACAAAGATAACCAGAGTGCTGGAGCATCTCTCCTATGAAGAGGCTTAGGGAGTTGGCATTGTTCAGCCTAGAGAAGAGGAAGGCTCCAGGAAAAAAACTTATAGTGGCCTTCCAGTACCTGTCACTCCTGTAATGGGAAACACTGAAGTGGACCCAGCACTCCAGATGCCTCACCAGTGCTGAGCACAGAGGAAGGTGAGCTCCCTTGAGCTTCTGGCAATGCTTCTCCTACTGCAGCCCAAGAGTCTATTGGCCTTCTTTGGCTGTAAGGGCATATAGTTCCAGGTTGACTTGGTGTGTAACAGAACATGCGTGCAAGGCATTATTCCTGACCAGGTGCAAATTATTTCCCCTTTTTTGAATTTCATAACATTATTGTCCACCCTGTTGATGTCTCTCTGAAAGGCAGAACAACCACGTGTTTTGTCAGTAACTCCTCCCATTTTTATATAGTCTGCAAACTTGCTGAGGGTACACTCTGTCCAATCATCCATGTCATTAATGAAGCTGATAGACATTTTTGCAGGCAATATTAAACCCTGGAGCACACTATTGGAGACTGGACTCCAGCTGAACTTTGTGGTGCTGATTGTAACTATATGAGCCTAGCAGTTCAGCCAGTTCTAAATCCGCCTTATTTTCCACTTATCTGGTCCATACATTTTCAGTTTGTCAATGAGGATGTTATGGGAGGCAATGTTAAAAGACTTGCTTAAGTCAATCCTTCTGGTGCTATATCCCCTTCTTTTCTCATGTCTTCTTGTACGCCTTTTTTTTTTTTTTTTTTTTTTTTAATAGGTGTAATACACTGTAGTGGTGTAGCCTGGGAGGCAGCTAAGCACCACACAGCTATTTGTGGCACCACACAGCAGGCTGCAGGACAAATTAAATAAATAAATAAATAAAATAAAAGTTGTGGGTTGAGCTACATACAGTTTAATAAGAAAGAAAAGGAATAAAAAAAAATAAAAACAAAATCAAAAAGAATACACTAAGCAAGTGATGCAGTTGCTTACCACATTGGTCTAGTTCACATTGGCTAGACCAATGCCTAGCCAAACAGCCCAAGCAACAGCAGTCCTCTGGCCAAATCCCCCCAGTTTTATTGTTCAGCATGACACCCTTTTGGCCAGTTTGGGTCAGCTGTCCTGGTTCTGTCCTCTCCCAGCTTCTTCTGTACCCTCAGCCTCCTTGCTGTCAGGGCAGCATGATGAGCTGAAAAGTCCTTGGCTCTGTGTAAGCACAACTCTGCAACAATTAAAACATCATTGTGTTATCAACATTATTTCCATCCTAAATCCAAAACACAGCACCATACCAGCTACTAGGAAGAAAATTAACTCTATCCCAGCTGATACTAGGACACAGAAACAAGAGAATTGAAAAACATAAACTGTTCAGAGTTTGCTGGCCCAAAAGGCACTAAAATTCATTAGATAGAGACATGCATTTTCCATAAATTCAAGAAAAAATTGCTTTTACCTCTTTGTCCTGTGCTTGAACAACCATAATCTTGTGCCTAAGCTCTGCTAAGATCCAGAAATTAAATGGTATATCACTAGCTGTCTCTGGGGCATAAATTCTCTCAGATGCAAAACATCTGAGAGCATCTCAGATGCAAAGCATCTGAGATATATGAACAAGATATATGAACAGAATCAAGTCCTCATAAAATTCATCTGTATTCCCTGTCTTTTTCAGATACTGTTTGAAGATTTAAGGATAGTTGTATTTGACTTTATACATGATCTACTTATTACAATGACTGCCCTATAAGTCTACTAACTATAACACTTGGAGATTTTACATTGAGTGCTTTAGAACATTAAAATGCAGACTTTCTACTGTCTATTTTCTGGGCAAAGATTGACTAGTATGTCCTTCATATTCATCTAAACAAGATGAATTCTGTGTTCTCTCTGGTGGCACAGTTTCAGTAGGATATATTGATAGTGCCTTATCCCACCTCTTAGTCAGGAGTCACTCTGGACCAAAATGCAGAACTGTCAATATGCTGTGTACATTGTATGTGAACATTTCCTGGAAATTAAAAGTAATAATAATAATAATAAATTCACACCCTCTGGTCATATGGTTACATAAAATACAATTATTGTTGATTTCTTTTAAAAAACGTATGCAATCAGATAACAACAGGAAGAGAATATGAGGTTTTGTCCCTGAATAGACACATTTTCTATGCATTCAGGAGCTTTTGTCCTGGAAACATGGAATTTTAAACATATCCAAATTTTACTATTTCCTATTATTTTGAGTTAACCCTAGTAGGCAACTAAGCACCACTCAGCTGCTTGCTCACTACCCTGTGCAGTGGGAGAGGGAAGAGAATCAGAAGGCATAAAGCAAAGGCTGTGTGTACAAGCAAAACAAAATAAGGAATTCATTCACAACTTCCTATCAGCAAAGAGATGTGTAGCCATTTCCAAGAAAGCAGGGTTTACTTGGGAAGAAAAATACCAGAACTCTTAACATCCACCCTTCCTTCTCTGTTCCCCCAGCTTTTATTACTGAGCATCTGGTGCGGAATATCTCTTTGGGCAGTTGGGTTCAGCTGTCCTGGCTATGTCCCCTCCAAGATTCTTGTGTACCCAGGTTCTTGTGCACTGACATGAGAAACTGAAAAGTCCATAACTCTGTGTAAGCACTGTTCAGCAATAGCTAAAACACTGGTGTGTTATCAATGCTGTTTTGGTCACAAATCTAAAGCATACTACCATGAAAACTACAATAGAATCATAGAATCTTTTAGGTTGGAAAAGACTTCTAAGATCATCACATCCAAACCTTAACCTAGCACTGCCAAGTCCACCACTAAACCATAAAAAAATTAAAAAAAAATAATAAAAAAACCCTCTATCCCAGCCCAAACCGGTATACTCGTGCTTAGTTTTTATCTAAAGTCTACCTACTGCACCACTTATACTACCGTGGAGTAATAGCATTGACTTGGTAACCAAACTTGACTAAAACAGGTTGGAAATATATGAAAGGAAAATAAGATATATCTGTATCATATTAGTATCTTCTTAGTACTTAGTATATTATTTTATCTGCTAATTTGCTATTAGTTGCATTTCTATTATAACAGACTGGTTTTATTCCAGAATGTGCATCAAAGAGAAATTTCAACTGTAGCTTCAATGAAAATTGCATTCACCCACATGAACAAACACACAGGATTAAAGAGTAATGAAATGATAATTTCATTGCATTATAGATGCTCTTCCCCAACAGTGCTAATAAATAACCAAGTGATATCCGATACTGTAATAGAGATAAATTTTTGATGCATGCTTTCATAGAAAAATAATAATTTTACTGTAAGATTACAGAAAAAAAAAAAAAAAGAACTAGAGAAAAGTTCAGGAAATTTGAATTCTTTCTTTTACTGTATCATTTCTGTTTGGATTTTACAGAGCTATGGATTTAGTTTATATATATATATAAAATTTATTTTTTTCCTTTCCTCAAGAAAATTAATAGGTAGTTTATTGTATATCACTAAAGAGGAAAGAACCTTACTCTAAGCATACTTTATACACAGTATCAAGTTGAAAACAAAAAGCAAAAAACAAACAAACAAACAAACAAACAAAAAATCTACAGCTCTGCACACCTTAACAAAGTACAGCACATTTACCTGAGAGCTTGGCCCAGAAAACTATTTTTCTCTCTTCCTCCAGAATGGTCGCATGCTCTATTTCTGCCAGCTGGCCCTACAACAGTAATTAGGGATGTTAGTCTCTGCCTACCTGGAATAATTGCAGTGTAATTATCCTTACCATCCTGAAAAGGCTCGTGAATGGAAGAAAAAAAATCCTATGATTGGACAAAGGACAAAAGGATAAGCAACAGACTGCTTGTCACTATGAAGTACATCACTTTGGACTAGACCTATTAAAAGATAAGCACACATATCCTGAGATTGCAAGCATGTAGCTTTTTTAATGTTTGCCCCTTGAAATGAAATATAGGATTCTATGGAAGTGTATGGACTTCTTATATGATATTGAGCAAGAAGTGCACACGACACCTCAGGATGAGATTCCAAAAGGTGATATGGCAAACAAAAGCTTGCCGACAGCTAGAAAGCAAGAACTCTCACACTCTGTGTTGGCTCATCCTGAGACCACAGACTTCAGTTAATTGGCCTTCACAGCTGCAAGTGCTATCCTAAATACAGAGTTCATGTTTCTTTTAAGGTAAGTCTTAGTTTCCAGTGTTTAGTTCACTCACCCTGGATATGAGGTTGCTATTTGAAAAGTTGAAAATTCCATTTTCAACCTCACAATAACACTTCTTAACTATTATATTGCAGAATATATTGATAACCATCTGAGGCTGTTATTTCTCTCTCTTCTTGTAGCCTTGTCACAGGGACAAACAAAACAAAACA
Organism: Cygnus atratus; assembly: GCF_013377495.2. Lineage (NCBI taxonomy): Eukaryota > Metazoa > Chordata > Aves > Anseriformes > Anatidae > Cygnus > Cygnus atratus. The sequence goes on along the minus strand of NC_066362.1, from coordinate 170,638,527 downwards.
AGATTCACTGAGGACAGGAAAAGTAGAAAAAAGGAAAGATGTTGTTTTTACAGCTACTCACCTTAAGGGTAGGGAGGGTCAATCTCAAGTCCATGCATTCTGAATGAGACAGTCACTGGATAAAACACAAATATACTGATAGTTCCAAGAACAAAACTGAATATTTCCATGTAATATCTGTGGAGACTAAGTAATTCAGATTCTTTTTTACTGGAAGAGTGTATCTTGAATTGTTCCTTCTGTGCAAACAGATTCTTCATTGTTAGTCCCTAAGACACTGGATACATACTGTGGGCACACACATATGGGCACAGGGCTCTTCCTTTGACACCCTACTCAGGACAAGTTGGTCTTGGTTTTGACCTGGACTCCAGGTCAAAATTCTTGAATGTTCAGCCTGGAGATTAATTACCTTTAGCTTCACCCACCAATCTAAGCAAATCTTAAAGCCTTTGTTTGAGGTAGCCCTTAGATATTTTTCTGAAATGGATCCTTTTGATATTTTTGGCCCTGATCAGGTTCAGCTGCATGAGAGGTCCTAAGCAGTTTTGTACCTATCAGAAACCTACTGTGCACATGTGCAGCAGTTTAATTGTGACAAGAGAAAATACAAGAGTAAGCACCCCTGGAATAGTTAATAAATGACTAGGGGATTTTAGATCACAGTATTGGACCTAGGTGAAAAAAAAAAAAGAAAGAAAGAAAGAAAAAAAAAGCTTAAACTCTCTACTGGAATTGGCTATTTATATCAGTGCAATTTGCAAGTGTATATAAAATATTCAGACCACTTCAATGTAAGCAGTAGGGAACTAGAAAGGCACAGCCCCTACCAATTTGTTTCAATGCCATAACTCAAAATTCTAAGTCCAGTCTCGTGATATTTTTTCTAGTAAAAATTCAGAACTGTGGACTTAATAATAGTGGGTTTAAAAAAAATCTTGTAGCAATAATTATTTCTATGACAGTCCAAACACTGAAGATCTTTTTGTGATTACAGTCACAAGGCACTGAATCTTTCAGCATTGCTGTCACAGAGCTCTTAGTAAAATTCAAGCCAGCTACTTATCATTCAGTTCTTCAACTGGAAAACCATTAAACAATAAAGAGAAACATGAACAGGAAGAAGGATCTATTCTTGCATGATCTCCCTTGCCAGGGAAATGACTCTTTGGCCTCTGAGTACTTGGCTTGCTAATTCTTTGCAGCTTTCATTTCTATACAATAAATTATGTGTCACAGCATCAGGTGTAAATAGATAGTGACAAATGAAAAGCTTTTTTTTTTTTTTTTTAATAATCACTGCATGTAACATTTCAGAAAAAGTTATATTAGGATCTGATTTTAGAATTCTGCTGAAGTTACTAATTTACAATTCAAGATTTCTCCCCAGATCTTAGGCATTTCCCAGAAGAGAGGAAGGGAGATAAAGGCAAAGAAGGAAAACAAACAAAAAAACACAACAATACAAAGAAACTCCTCATGTTATTTCCTCCTCCCTATCTTTAAAATAAACTAATAAAATACTTCAGGAACAATTTATTTTACTCTAGATCAGTATCCAAGAGAAAATAAATTCATTTGAGATACCAGTTTTACTTTGGAAGCCAGAGTTCAGTAGTTCAACCCTGCAATAGCCAGTACTTAATTTTTTATTTATTTATTTATTTATTTATTTTTAAGATTCCCTAAATTGTTAGATTTGATTTGGGATTTTTTTTTTTCTTATATTTTACAGATGCATTTACAGAGGCATTTCAGCCTAGAAAATACTGTTTTTTCTCTATTACTTGTGTACATTAATCTTTGTATAAGGCTATTGCCTGACCTGTTGTGCTCTAAACCCTGGGAATACCACATACAGAATGAAATCCCTAGGTTGTCATAGCATAACACCAGAGAGAAAGAGTTGATAATATTAATGTTCCTTGTATTACAATTTTAAATGTATTAATATTAATGAGGCATTTTTATGTATTAATTTGGATTGTGTTAATGTAACTGGTCTTATAATGACTGTTGCATTTTTATTAGAAGTTAAGATTTTAATTAAGCTAACAGTGCATCCTGAAGTCTATGTATGATTTATTCCCTTTTGCCCATAACAAGATGCTGAGTATAACATTGCCTATTCTCTCTGTTTTTCTCTTTTGTTATTTTCAGAATGTGTATAAAACATATTTTTTTGAATTTAATATTTATATTTAAATATTTTTCCTCTATATGTTCCTTTATTATAAGGGGGCCTTTTTTTTCTGGTATTAACTGTTCTGTAGCATACATGTCTTTAAGATAGAATAAGGAACAAAAATTATCAAAAACATTGTATTTTGGTGCAGGATTCTTCTACCTTCCATTCTTCCAGGTATTACTGTGCTGAGTACTTGGATGAAGTCTGATTTTAGGAACTTCATTTTTGTGTCATTTCTCCAAGTACAGTTTATGCTATAGTTTGCATTGCTAATGTTTCTCAAAACTGCATAGGGAACATTAAAAAAAATAATAATCCTGAAGTCACTAAGGGTGCAATTTGTTTCACTTAAATTTAGCTATCCATACGTAACTACCTAATATAATGTAGCCATGTCCATTTCATTTATAATCAATAAAGATGCACAGACACTTGCAGGAACATATTGCAAAGTCTATAGATTACTGAGATTACAGAGACATGATAAAGTAGTTTGCATGACTCAGGTGCCGCCCTGGGTGGATACAGGATTTTTAAGTGCAGGCTGGGGAGCTAAGGAAGTATTCACCTCAATGTAATGGGTGACCAAGATGTTGACAGTTTATGGGTAAAGATCAGGAAAGAGACTAATACAGGTGACATGATGGTGGGTATTTGCCAAAGACCACATGATCAAGAAGAAAAACTGATGGGGACTTTTTTCGACAACCGGAAGAAGTCTCACATTTCTTGGCCTCAGTTGTCCTAAGGAACTATAGTAATCCTGACATCTGTTAAAAGGGTAACATGACTAGGGATTCTCTGGAGAACATTAAAAAAGTTGTAGATTAGATGCAGGTCACTGATGTGGCAATGGTCACATTGGCCAACATTGTCAATTGACAATGGTCACAATGACCAACTAAGACAGTTGCTAAACTGGATGTGTTTCTCACAGATGAGGATAATTTACTGAGTGTATGAAGACTAGTGGCAGTCTTGGCAGCACCAACTATGAGTCAAGGGACTAGTGACAAAGTATATATGGAAAGCTAAGGTAGCACCTTCTTTGCCCTGATCTTTACTGGTAAGTTTTACCCTCAGATCTTGTAGGTTAGTGGTTCTAGTGTCAGATTCTAGGAGAGTGAAACATTAACATGGGAAAAAAAGTATGTAGTTGAGAACTGCTGAGTTGCATTGTACATGTATATACATGTATTGAATATAAATATTCATCCTTGGAACAAGATGGGGTGCATTCTAGGGTGGTGAGGAAGCTGGAAAACACCATTGAAAGGATGTGAGTCTATCAGTTTTTGACCATGGAGACTGGAGAACGTTCCTGATGATGGGAAAAATGTAAATATCATATATGTATTTAACAGGACAAAGCTATGAGAAGCTACAATCAGGTCAACCTAACCTCAGTCCATAGGAAAATCATAAAGCAAATATTTTAAAAGCCATTTCCAAAGATCTGAAGGAAAAGAGAGATGGATTAAACAAATCAAAATGGTGTGTGACAAGCATGATGACTTTCAATGACAACACAACTGTTCTTGTGTATAAAATGAGAGGAGTGGATGTTGTATAATTTGACTTAGCAAGGTCTCCTGTAACAACTTTACAGCCAAGATAATGAAATAAGGTACACAGAAAATTGGCTTGGCAATAGGCTTTAAGGGACTGGTGAATGAGAATATTAATTCATCTTTTTCATGGGTCAATACAGAGTTAAATGTTGTTTAATGTCTTTATTAACAATCCAAACTGTGAGATGGAGTGATTTTTTTTGCAGTTTTAAGGATGAAGACAAACTTGTCAGAATGGTTCATACACTGGAGGGCAGGACTGCTGTTAAGAAAGACCTGGCAACCTGGAGAAGCAGTTTGACAGGAACATCATGAAGCCCTGGAACATCATGCAAAGTCCTACACCTGGGGAGGAATAAGCCTATGCAACAATAAAGACTGTGGGCCAAAAAAACTAGAAAGTAGCTTTTCAGAGAAGGAAATGGCCCTAGCTAAACATGTCAGCAGTGTACCCCTGCAACAAAAAGGCCAACCACATCCTGAGCTAAAACAGCAGAAGTGCAGCCAAAAGGTCAAAGGGAGTCATTATTGTCTCTTATTCAACATGTCTAGAAGATTGTTCACAGCTTGGGATTCTGCAGTACAAGAAAAGCATTAACATGCCAGACTGAGTCCAACAAAGAACCACCAAGATGTCTGGAGCTGGAGTACAAGATGGACAAATAGAACCAGAAAGAACAGCAAACAAGATTAAATGAAGATCTTATTTCTGTCTTTAATTATTTGATAGAAGGTATAGCAGAGACAGAGTTGTTCCTAGGGGTACACAGTGGTGGGATATGAGTCAAGGAGTACAAACTTCAGGAGAGAATATTACAATTAGGCATTGGGGAAAAAAAAAAGTGAAGGATAATTTACTCTTGTAAGTAAAATGACAAAAGGAATTGATCATATATGAATGCAGCTAGGCTTGTACATCTCTTGTTGGTGCCTACGAGGAGTAAGTGGCTGGTTTTTGGTTTTTACTTCAATGGAAGACTATGTGAGAAAACAGAAATCTATAAATCCAAACTGACACATTTCTGAATCTCTAAGTGGGGAAAAACTTCTGGAAACCATAAATATACATATTTGTGAAGGAGATGAAAATCTCTGACCCTCACAGGGCTAAAGTGAAATGTTGAAACCTATTTTAAAAACAGAATTAATGTCTTTTTTCACCTTATGCCCCTCTGTAAATTGTGATAAGTGCTGACTAATATAGATCATCTCTTTTACAAGGAACTGTAAGAATTTTTGGAGCTCAAAATCCTTACAGAATGAATCCTGAATGAATGAAACCTTACTGTGTCCCATATCTACAGAAAACTGAAAGATCGTTGGGGGTAAACATTCAATTTTTCTAAACTGTGAAGAAATAGCTGGAAATAGGTTTCTGGAAATACCAGTCTTTCTTCATTGACTTGAGGTAGACTTTATAACTAGTTATGCCCAACTGCTAGACAAATTGTTTAAATCACGTAAATCCTAATCCTCAAAGCTTTCTGCTGCTGTTGATTGACTATCTGACAGTCTTTCTCTTGTGGAACTCGGATGATGGTTAGTTTATGCCTTTCTGGTACTACTGTGATTAAGTTTGATTACAGCCTATTTTCTTTCTCCCTCTCTCTCTTTTTTTTTTTCTTTTTTCTTTTTTTTTTTTTTTGCCATGCCTTATGTCTCAGCAAAATATGGTTGTCATTGCACAAGGAAAAATATATTCCTACAAGAAAAGGAGTTTAATCTCATATAATATTAAGGACCGTCTGCAAAAAATTGGAACATTATTTTTTATTTGGAAAAGAGAAATAGAGAGCACAAAATCTCTAAAAGAGTGGGGGTAAAGCAATGCAAACATGATGGGGTTTACATCTCTTGTGCAACTATTAACTCTTTAAAAAAAAAAAAAAAAGCTGATGAAATAATTAGAATATCTATTCCATTAATTTAAAACGCATTTCTTGAATGATTAATGTTATTGTGTATAGCTGACTATTTTTGCTCTCCAGAATGCAGAAGAGTCATACCACAAAAATACATCTTTGTCTATCTCGGCAAATACATCCTGTATTTTGTACAAAGTGTAAAAGATGTAAGACTACTAGCATAATCTACCAGTGAAGGAAAATACTGTCAGAGCAGGAGACAAATTTCCCTTTAAGTGTTGATATATAGATACTAAAAAAAAAAATCTACAGAGTTTTTGGATTTCAAAGGACTCACCTATTCTATTACCTATACTCTTAATTTCATAAATGACCTATCTATGCTACAGAATATTTGCCAGATGTAGCATATGTACCCTGGTCACAGCACTCCTTCATTCTAAACTCTTACTACATCTAAGCCATCTATCTGACTGCGAAGTTCTAAAAATTAGATTATAGTATTTATGACTTACTTTGCTTGACAGTGCTGTGCCATGTTGGCATGCATGTGATCAGTTCTTTGCTAAGTGAACAGATGATTCTACTTGTAGACATGGGGAGAAATTTAAACTTTGGTGTGAAATATTTAGTAGCCCATAAACGTAGCATATTTCAGCATGATAGCTATGAACATAAACCTTTAATTGTAAATTAATTTTAAATATACTTTTTTTCCCTTCAAAAACATGTAGGTAAACAGGGAAGCAATAAAAAAAATGAAGACTCTATTGATTAAGTTTTCTGTTTTCTTGTAATGTTTGCTTTAATTGGTGGCATGCAACAAGCAAAGTGAAAGTGAAGTGACTATTTAAATTGCTAAAATAAAATTGAATTACAATGAATAATTATAGCAGTTGGCTCTATTGTTACCTATGTAAGATATAAAGTCAGTGACAAGAAGAGGGGAGGGGAGGGGAGGGGAGGGGAAGGGAAGGGGAGGGAGGAAACGGAATGGAATGGAACAGTTTCCTGTTGGTCCTTGAGTTTTTTCATTCATCTTGAATATAAATGAGAAATACTTTCTAACATTTTTTTTTTTTTGACAGTAAAGCTGCTTGCTTCTTCAACTAAGAATATCCTCCAGCAGAATGGGAAAGTTAGTTTTATATTTTCTCTTCTGTTACTGTCAGGGCACTCAGTAGCTATTTTGATGGCTGCTTTCAAGAAAGCTTTTTCATAGAAAGTTTGATCTGACAGTATACACAACTAATAATTTCAAAATTCTGAAGAATATATTTGAAAATACGTTTTAGAAGGTAAGTGGCTGTGGAAAATTAACTGATGTTCATTGAGGGTTCCCAAACTTTTGATAGTGGTCTGGCCTAAAACAGGCAAAACATAAAATTACCCTTATGGCATTTGGGAGCAAGAAATCTCTTTACAGCAAGCAGGCTAGGGATGTACAAGAAGCTGGAAGGAGACATAGCCAAGATAGGTGACCCAGACTGACCAAAGAGATATTTCATACTATATGCTGTCACGCTTATAAAAACTGGGGGGGGGGAGGGGGGGGGGGGGGAAGGAGGGGGAGATGTTCAGAGTGTTATCATTTTTATTCCCAAGAAACCATTACATGTGATGAGCCCTACTTTCCTGGAAGTGGCTGAACACCCGCCTGCTGATAGGAAGTAGTGAATTAATTCCTTGTTTTGCTTTTCTTGCACGTGCGGCTTTTGATTTACCTAGTAAAATGACTTTATTTCCACTCATGAGTTCTCACACTTTTACTTTCCTGATTCTGTCCCCCATCCCACTGTGGGGGGAGCGAGTGAGCGAGCATCTCTGTGGTACCTCCTTGCCCACCAGACTAAACCACAATAATGGGCTATTCTGGCTTTAAAATTTTGCTATATCCTTTAACACACAATAACTCCCTAACTGCTCAGATGCTGCAATATGATTCATTGCTTTGGAGAAATAAGGGAAAATGAAACAAGCTCTGTGAGAACAAGGAATTTTTAAATATTATTATTTTTTTTAATGACTTCTTAGGTTAATTATGTGTCCTGGTTTCAGGTAGGACAGAGTTAATTTTCCTCCTAGTAGCTGGCAGGGTGCTATGTTTTGGATTAGAATGAGAAGAGAGCTGATAACATGCTGATGCTTTAATTGTTGTAGAGCAGTGCTTACACCAAGCCAAGGACTTTTCAGCTTCTCGCTCTGTCCTGCTAGCGAGCAGGCTAGGGATGCAGCAGGAGCTGGGAGGGGACAGACCCAGGACAGCTGACCCAAAGTGGCCAAAGGGGTATTCCATACCATCTGACGTCATGCTGAACAATATATACGGGTGGCTAGCCGGGGTGGGGGGGCCGGCTGCTCGGGGATAGGCTGGGCATCGGTCAACGGGTGGTGAGCAATTGCATTGTGCATCACTTATTTTGTACACATTATTACTATTAATACTATTATTATTATTATTATTATTATTATTATTATTCTTTTCCCTGTCTTAATAAACTGTCTTTATCTGAACTCACAGACTTCACTTTCCCGTTTCTCTCCCCCACCCCGGAGAGGGAGGGGGGAGGGTGAGCGAACGGCTGTGTGGTGTTTGACTGCCAGCCGGGCTAAACCACAACATTATGACATTTAAGATAAGTGTTCCAGCAGTGGGATCCTTTAATCTCTTGTAAAAAATAATTATAGAATCATAGAATCATAGAATATCCCGAGTTGGAAGGGACCCCTAAGGATCAAGTCCAACTCCTGGCACCGCACAGGTCTGCCCAAAAGTTTAGACCATGTGACTAAGTGCACAGTCCAATCGCTTCTTAAATTCAGACAGGCTTGGTGCAGTGACTTCACTGGGGAGCCTGTTCCAGTGTGCAACCACCCTCCCTCTCGGTGAAGGACCTCTTCCTAATGTCTAGCCTAAACTTCCCCTGCCTCAGCTTAACACCTTTCCTGAGGGTCCTATCACTGGTGATAAAGGAGAATAGGTCATCTGCCTCTCCACTCCCCCTCGCGAGGAAGTTGTAGACTGCGATGAAGTCTCCCCTCAGCCTCCTCTTCTCCAGGCTGAACAGCCCAAGTGCCCTCAGCCGTTCCTCATGCATCTTCCCCTCTAGTCGCTTGATCATCTTCATTACCCTTCGTTAGCGATGCCATGCTTGATGCATCCCAGGATATGGTTGGCCTTCCTGGCTGCCAGGGCACACTGCTGGCTCATATTCAGCTTGCTGTCAACCACAACCCCCAGATCCCTCTCTGCGGGGCTGCTCTCCAGCGTCTCGTCGCCCAGTCTGTACATATAGCCAGGGTTGGCCCTTCCCAGGTGCAGGACCCGGCACTTGCTCTTGTTAAACTTCATGTGGTTGGTGATCGCCCAGCTCTCCAATCTGTCCAGATCTCTCTGCAAGGCCTTTCCACCCTCATCCGAGTCCACAACTCCTCCAAGTTTATTATCATCAGCAAATTTGCTCAAAACACCTTCTAGTCCTACATCCAAATCATTTATAAAAACATTGAAGAGGACTGGCCCTAAAATGGAGCCTTGAGGGACCCCACTAGTGACCATCCACCAGCCAGATGTGACCCCATTTACCACAACCCTTTGAGCCCTGCCCGTCAGCCAATTGCTCACCCATCGTATGATGTTTTTGTTTAGCTGTATGCTGGACATTTTGTCCAGTAGGATCCTATGGGAAACTGTGTCAAAAGCTTTGATGAAGTCCAAAAAGATCACATCAGCTGGTTTCCCTTGATCGACTAGATGGGTGATCTTATCATAAAAGGAAATCAAATTTGTTAGGCAGGACCTACCCCTCATGAACCCATGTTGGCTGGGACCAATGACTGCATTGTCCCCCAGGTGCGCTTCAATAACTTCAAGGATCATCCTCTCCATAATTTTACCAGGCACTGACGTGAGACTGACAGGCCTGTAATTGCTAGGGTCTTCTTTCTTACTCTTCTTGAAAATTGGGACAACATTTGCCAGCTTCCAGTCTACTGGGACCTCTCCAGATTCCCAAGATCGTTGAAAAATAATTGAGAGAGGTCCTGCGATGACATCAGCCAGCTCTTTAAGCACCCTGGGATGAATCCCATCCGGATCCATGGACTTGTATGGATCCAGGTGGAGCAGCAAATCCCACACATGTTCAGGGTCGGCTGGGAGTTTGTCATTCCCACCGTCATGGTCCTCCAGCTCAGGGTACCTTGGGTCCCAAAGCCCATCATCAGTGTTGAAGACAGAAGCGAAGAAGGTGTTAAACATCTCTGCTTTGCTTATGTCATTGTCTGTGAGGAGACCTTCCCCATCTAGTAGCGGACCTATGTTTTCTTTGGTTCTCCTTTTTCTGTTCACATATTTAAAAAAACCTTTTTTATTGTCTCCCACAGACATGGCCAGCTTGAACTCTAGTTGGGCTTTGGACACACGAATTTTCTCCCTACAAACACGAACAGCATCCCTGTATTCCTTCCTCGTCGCCTGACCCTCCTTCCAGCAGCCGTACACTTTCTTTTTTCGCCTAAGCTCCAGTAGAAGTTCCCTGGTCAGCCAGGCCGGCCTTCTGCCCCGCTTGCCTGACTTCCGATATTTTGGAATTGCCTGATCTTGTGCTTTAGGAGGCAGTGCTTAAAGATTAACCAGCACTGATGGACGCCAATACCTTCAAAAGCAGCTTCCCAGGGGACCTTGCTGACTAGTTCCCTGAGCAGCCTGAAGTCTGCTTTCCCCATATCGAGGGCTGAAGTTTTGGTGGCAGTTTTCCTTCTGTCACCATAAATTCTAAACTCAACCACTTCATGGTCACTATGACCGAGAAGGCCGCCAATTGCCACGTCTCCCACAAGACCCTCTCTGTTCTCCAGCAACAGATCTAGGAAGGCACCTTTCCTAGTTGGCTCTCTTAGCACCTGCACCAATAAGTTATCATCTAGGTGCTTTATGAACCTCCTGGACTTGCTTGTGTCAGCCGTGTGGTGATCCCAGTTGATGTCTGGCAAGTTGAAATCCCCCAATAGGACAAGGGGAGTTGATCTTGAGGCATCTCTTAGTTCTGCAAAGAATAATTCATCGGCATTGTTGTCCTGGACAAGTGGTCTGTAATAGATTCCCACAACGACATCCCCTTTATTTGTTCGTCCCTTAGTCCTTACCCAGAGGCTCTCAACTTTGCCATCGCCAACTTGAAGTTCCACACAGTCCAGCCCATGCTTCACATACATTGCCACCCCGCCACTTTGCCTACCCTGCCTGTCCCTCCTGAAGAGCCTGTAACCATCTATTGCAACACACCAGCCACAGGACTCATCCCACCAGGTTTCGCTTATGCTGATGATGTCGTGGGACTGGGCCAAGACTTCTAGCTCATCCATTTTATTCCTCATACTGCGTGCATTTGTGTAGAAGCACTTCAAATGCGCCTCCCTACACACAGCACCTTGTGTAGCCGACCGAAGGGCCTCACTAGCACACAGTCCCTCTGATTCTAGTGCACCATCCCTTAGCTCATCACTGGTGTGCCTGGTTTTATCCCCTTCCCCCTTTGACTCTAGTTTAAAGCCATATCTATCAGCCCTGCCAACTCCTGAGCAAAAATCTTCACCCCTCTCTGAGAGAGGCGCATCCCATCTAATAATGATTATATGAACTTTTTTCTTTCTTTCTTTCATGATCAGAAAAGAAATAATGTTGTATTTGAAACTGTGAGAAAGTCTGACATCCTAAATGTTCAGTGAAATGGAGAGAAGACCTGATCATATTACCTGATACTGTTTAATTATCTTATGCACTTATCTGATGCTTTCTTAAAATTTGAAACAATTTATTAAGTTACTTTGTTTTTTACAGGTTTTAGCAGATGAACATCTTCTAAGGTCAGTAGGGTATATTAAATCATTTAGTCAGACTGCCTGTATAGAATAGGTCATAGAATTGCTCTAATATTTATCCCCACACCTTGTGACTGAGCTTAAAATTCTTTCCAAAAAGGCACCTATTCTTGACTGGAAGATTTCAGTACAGGAATTCCCTTTACTGATTGTTGAAAAATGCATTTATTATTTAAAATAGAGTAAAACAAGTCTTGTGAATTTGTTTTACTTATGGTCTATTATCTCACGTTTATTGTGAATATTAGCCATTTTGATGTTACTAATGTGGACAGCTGAGCTATGTGTTTTTGTGTTTGACTGATTAACTTAAATATTTTACAAGTGAAAAGTAACTCTTTACAGGAAGAACTATCTCCTTTCTTTCTTTCTTTCTTTCTTTCTTTCTTTCTTTCTTCTTTCTTTCTTTCTTTCCTTCTTTCTTTCTTTCTTTTTTTCTTTCTTTCTCTTTCTTTCTTTCTCTCTCTCTCTCTCTTCCTTCCTTCCTTCCTTCCTTTTTCTTTCTCTTTTTTTTTTCTTCTATCACTCCAAAACTCTAAGTAATTAATGTGCTTTATTTTCTCTTTGTATAGAGTGGGTCTGAATGCCTTTTTTGAAACTGAAGGTGACTCTGGAGGAAAAGGAGATATGCAACTCTTGTTTCACATGTGCCCCAGTTACCCAAGGCTCCAAAGTGCAGCTCCTGTAGGAATGGTCTGACAGCCCAGAGCAGCAGCTCCAAAACTGAAGTTTACCTGAAAGAGGGACTTTTACATATGGACACAAAACAGGGAAGCTGAGGACTTTGATGTCTAAATAGGTAATATCAGTCAGAACTTGGTTTTGGCATACTTCAGAGGGTTTCGAGTTATCACTAGACCTGTAATAAGAAAGAAGAGAGTCGATTATGTAATGAAAGGATAAATATCTGCTCCCTACCATCAAATAGACTTCGCAAAACAAGGGCACTTATAGGTTGGACACAATGTGAAGAGCCCTGTCCTGTGAGGGAGCAGTAATGGCAGACTACTCTATGAGGGAAGGTGAGCTGGGATCCAAAGGTGACAAAAGGCAGGCAGAGCAGTGGCCTCACTGGCAAGGAGTCAAGAAATTAAGTTAGCAAAACTGGAGCCGGATCAGGTCCAAAGACAGAGATCAGTATCAGGTACAAACTGGTGATTACTGAGCAGGTCCATCGTGATGAAGCCAGGAAGCCAAGTCATTAGCTGAGGTATAGGGTCAGGTTCAAGGGGTTAGAAGATGGGGCATAGATCACATCTGTGGTGTAACACAGACAGGACCAAACAAGAGATCCTCAGCTTCATCCATCTCCCAAGGGAAAGGAGGGAAAAGCCTTCACTTCAAGATCGTCTGTTTCCACAACAGTTCCTATCAGCAAGGAAGCTGACCTTAGATTTAGCCAGACAAATTCCTAGGAGAAGCTGCACTCACCCTGGAGAATGCTCTTAAATTCTGGTCAAACTGAAGCTCAGAATCCTAATTTCACCAGGGTCATAAACAGCAGTTCAGATTATTGAACTACAGTCCTGCCTGAATTTCTTGCATCAAGACTCATTAAAGTGCCACAATTATTCTCAAAGTTCCCTCAACATCCGAAGTTAGTCACTAGTACACAAATGCACATTGCTATTAATGGATTACACTCTAATTCTTATTTATTTATTTTATTTATTTATTTATTTTGTGGAGATCAGGTATATAATCAGCAAAGGTTGTTCGTGTAAGAGGATTGCCAACATGATTACCCTGAAGCATCATGATTCAAAATGAAAAAATAAGCAATCAAAGGATAGTTTTATCAGGACACTCGCTCCCACTGTCCTTTTTTTCTTTCTACTGAATGTATGAACATATAGGTGATGAACATGAAACAAATACAAGAGTAATTTGGAAAAAATGTAGTTAGTGTTTCAGGTAGTAATCTTTTTCAGATACAGAGAAGAAGAATGACTATTTCATCACTCTCTACGTTGGGTATTTGAAACAAATTGTATACTGTAGAGAATGTGCACTTCGACTTCTTTGGAAGTTCATATGGAAATGTTGATCACAGCAACATAGCTACTTATTATCCAAATTTAATAAATAGAATAACGGAAAAAAAAATAATGAAGGCTCAATTTAGGCACATATATACTTATTATTTCTGAAAACAGGTAATTAGTTGTGATTACATGTTATATTCCATTGGCTTGTGTGTGAATGTAGGTTCTAAATTTTAAGCTTTTTGAATGTTTTGGTATTAGTGATTTATTCCAGCTCAGAAAAGAAAACTGTGACAAAAAGGATAAAATCATATGTCCTATTTCAACCATAGCTACTTAACAACAACAACATGAAAACATTGATTGTAAATTACTTGACAGCAAATTTCACAGCAGCAAGTTCATTTTTTCCACTTCTGTGACAGAAGGTTTTTTCATTGTATCTCTATTTCACACAATTTCAGAGCAAACTAGAGATACAGAAGCACTTCATAAGAAGGAGGAAGAATTCTAGTTTCTAAACACACGTTTAAATGAAATCTTGGTGACAGGAAAGCTCAAATTGCTCCTTTGAAATTGAGCAGTGATGGGGCATTATGTCAGAAACACATGAATATGAAAGACTAAAATGATCTCCATCACACATTTAAGTATAGAAGACCCACCGCTGTAGAAGCATACCTGCTTGTAATTGTGACTATTTTTGTTGTCACAGAAAGCATTAGTAGAGCTGATCACTCCCCAACTTTTATAAAAGAGAACAAAAAAAAATAAAAAAGAGAAGAAAAGGAGGAAAAAAAAGTGATGAGTAAGCTTCCTAAAATTGTTAATTCTGTTTCCGTTATTTACAAGTACTAAATAACTGCTGGTTTAACATCTGGATATTAGCTGAGACACTAAAAAAAAAAAAAAAAGAGGAATATGGAAGCTGTCTGCTTCATATTCCCTGTTATTCTTAGGAAATACTGTTATTTCCTAAATAATAATATATAAATATATAAATATAAATATATAAATAAATATATATAAAAAATAAATATATATAAATGGAATAATACTCTATTCCCATCTGAAGATGGGAAAAAATATTTTTTATTGTATTGTCATCTTCTATTTTACACAGGGACAGGGGAATTCTGTGAAAGTTATCAGAATATAATGATTGTCATTACTACTATCTGGGTAGATCCTCTGCTTGATCGTAAATTAAATATAATTCATAACTGCATCCTGTACAGTTTTTCCTCATCATTTTATTTGCTCTGTAGCTCCATTAGACATTAGGAAAGTAAATTAGTGTACTCTTCAATATGCCTAAAATAATGGTTGTTTCATAAATAATTGGCACCATGGCCAATTTTTTAGGTTCAAAAGCCACAACCTAATTCTCATGCCATTTTTTCTATTTTTTTCTCTTTTTTTTTGTTTTTGTTTTTATTGTTTGAATGTAACAAAATGCAAATATTTATTTACAAAATTATATTGAGCTAATTGCTTCTACTATTCAGTTACACGATGTATAATCTTTTTATTTCTCGATTCATGAGAGTTCATACAAACTGGATATACTTTGAATGTGAATTCAGACCAACCATTTAAGCACACTGCAAAAATGAAACATTTGATATCTGCATGTTTTCTGCTTGAAAAAAATAACCTATTGTTTATGTAAAAGTAATATCCTCAAAATTGGTCCAAGGATGCCTCTCATGGTGAAGTGTTGAACGCTTTTTATACCGTCACACCTTGTTCCATTCAAGCATGACAGTTGTATAATTTCAGCAATAAATATAGTAAGTCATGACCTTCAAGATACATGGTACGGAGTAGCTTAATTCACATTGCATAAAACTTCACTCTGGAAATGATTTATCTCAGAGAAATTCAAAGATAACCAAACAAAAACAAAAACAATCAAACAATAACAGCAATAACAACACCAACAACAACAAAACATCTACAACAACAACAACAAAAAGAAGTTATGAGTTTACATATTTTGGTGGTTTTACCCAGTTGCGCAGCTGAACTCCAACAAAACCACTCTCTCATTCCCCTTCATCAAAGGGAAAGGAAGAGAAAATGCAATGGAAAGGGCCCAAGGGTTGAGATAAGGAAAGCGAGACTCAACAATTATCACCACAGGCAAAACAGGCTCAGCATAGGGAGATTTAAATAATTTATTGTCTATTACTAACAAGCTAGAGCAGTGAAAGCAAACTAAAACCACCTTCCCCCGGTCCACATTCTTCAGCCTCCTCCCCCCGAGTGGTGCAGAAGAATGGAGAAAGGGTCTGTGGTCAGTGTGTAATGCTTCATCTCCGCCACTCTTCAATGGTCACACTCTGCTTATGCTCTGGTGTTAGGTCCCTCCCATGGGATGCTGTCCTTACTGAAATGGTCCTGCGTAGGCTTCCCACAAGCAGCTGCTCTTCAAGAACTGCTCCAGCATGGCTCTGTACCATGGGGTCCATCCGTCAGGAGCAAACTGCTCCAGCATGGGTAACCCATGGGCGGCAGCTCCCCCCAGACCCTCTGCTCCTGCTTGGACTCCTCTCCACAGGCTGCAGCTCCAGCTCAGAGCCTGCTCCTGCAGGGGCTCTCCATGGGCTGCAGCCTCCTCCAGGCCACACCCACCTGCTCCACTGGGGGCTCCTCCACGGGCTGCAGGGGAACTTCTGCTCCATGCCTGGAGCACCTCATGCTCTCCTTCTGCACTGACCTTGGGGTCTGTAGAGCTGGTTCTCACTCGTCACTCCTCTCTCACTGTTGCATCAATCTGCTTCAATCTTTCTTCAATCTGATCTCACAGAGGCACAACCAGTGTTGCTCATTGGCTCAGCACCAGCCAGCGGCCGGTCCCTTTTGGAGCCAGCTGGAGCTGGCTCTGATTTGACATGGGGGAGCTTCTGCTCACAGAAGCCACCCCTGAAGCCTTCCTGCTACCAAAACCTTGCCAGATAAACCCAATACACAAGTACAGTGTAGACGGCCAATGACTTAATCTGAGTTCCCTTACTGAGTCTTTCTAATTAGCAAAGTAGATCTGCAATTGAATATACAGTTTGATCTACTGACGGTTTCCTCTTTTGGTCAGTGAAAAGTCAATTTCACTGTGCCTGGTAGTGGAAGATGCACTGAAGAGTGAGATGAATCTTTAACAGCAAACTCAATTGAGACCATTTTTTGGCAGACAGGGTTTTAAATCCTCTAGACTCCATTCTGTTCCCAGATAGCAATAAGTCTAAGTATATACATATATATACACACATAGGCGCATGTGTGCGCATGTGTATGCATGTGTCTGTGATTATCTTTAATGGTACTAGTAATATTTTTATGAAACATATCCAATGTTGGTCAACAGGTATTTGCCTGGCTCAACAGAGAGTTGCGGCTTGTGCTTAGCAGAAAAAAGAGGGTTTATAATCTTTGGAAAAAAGGGCGGGCCACTGAGGAGGACTACAAGGATGTAGCGAGGCTGTGCAGGGAGAAAATTAGAAAGGCCAAAGCTCATCTGGAGCTCAACCTGGCTACTGCCGTTAAAGACAACAAAAAATCCTTTTACAAATATATCAATGCGAAACGGAGGACTAAGGAGAATCTCCATCCTTTACTGGATGCGAGGGGAAACCTAGTTACTAAGGATGAGGAAAAGGCTGAGGTGCTTAATGCCGCCTTTGCCTCAGTCTTTAGTGGCAATACCGGTTGTTCTCTGGATACCCAGTACCCTGAGCTGGCGGAAGGGGATGGGGAGCAGGATGTGGCCTTCGCTATTCATGAGGAAATGGTTGGTGACCTGCTAAGGAGCTTGGATGTGCGCAAGTCGATGGGGCCGGATGGGATGCACCCGAGGGTACTGAAAGAACTGGTGGAGGAGCTGGCCGAGCCGCTTTCCATCATTTATCAGCAGTCCTGGCTATCGGGGGAGGTCCCAGCTGACTGGCGGCTAGCCAATGTGACGCCCATCAATAAGAAGGGCCGGAGGGCAGACCCGGGGAACTATAGGCCTGTCAGTTTGACCTCAGTGCCAGGGAAGCTCATGGAGCAGATTATCTTGAGGGTCATCACGCGGCACTTGCAGGGCAAGCAGGCGATCAGGCCCAGTCAGCATGGGTTTATGAAAGGCAGGTCCTGCTTGACGAACCTGATCTCCTTCTATGACAAAGTGATGAGCTTGGTGGATGAGGGAAGGGCTGTGGATGTGGTTTACCTTGACCTCAGTAAGGCTTTTGACACTGTTCCCCACAACATTCTCCTCAAGAAACTGGCTGCTCGGGGCTTGGACTGGCGTACGCTTCGCTGGGTTAGAAACTGGCTGGATAGCCGGGCCCAGAGAGTTGTGGTGAATGGAGTCAAATCTGGTTGGAGGCTGGTCACAAGTGGTGTCCCCCAGGGCTCGGTACTGGGGCCGGTCCTCTTTAATATCTTTATCGATGACCTGGATGAGGGCGTCCAGTGCACCCTCAGTAAGTTTGCAGATGACACCAAGCTAAGTGCGTGTGTCGATCTGCTTGAGGGCAGGAAGGCTCTGCAGGAGGATCTGGATAGGCTGGAGCGATGGGCTGAGGTCAACTGTATGAAGTTCAACAAGGCCAAGTGCCGGGTCCTGCACCTGGGGCGCAACAACCCCAAGCAGAGCTACAGGCTGGGAGATGAGTGGTTGGAAAGCTGCCTGGCCGAGAAGGACCTGGGAGTATTGGTTGATAGTCGGCTGAATATGAGCCAGCAGTGTGCTCGCATGGCCAAGAAGGCCAACAGCATCCTGGCCTGTATAAGAAGCAGTGTGGCCAGCAGGTCTAGGGAAGTGATTGTGCCCCTGTACTCGGCTCTGGTGAGGCCGCACCTCGAGTACTGTGTTCAGTTTTGGGCCCCTTGCTACAGGAAGGACATGGACGTGCTCGAGTGAGTCCAGAGAAGGGCGACCAAGCTGGTGAGGGGTCTGGAGAACAAGTCTTACGAGGAGCGGCTGAGGGAGCTGGGCTTGTTCAGCCTGGAGAAGAGGAGGCTCAGGGGCGACCTTATCGCTCTCTACAGTTACCTTAAAGGAGGCTGTAGTGAGGTGGGGGTTGGTCTGTTCTCCCATGTGCCTGGTGACAGGACGAGGGGGAATGGGCGAAAGTTGCGACAGGGGAGGTTTAGGTTGGATGTTAGGAAGAACTTCTTTACCGAAAGGGTTATTAAGCATTGGAACGGGCTGCCCAGGGAGGTGGTGGAGTCACCATCCCTGGAGGTCTTTAAAAGACGTTTAGATGTAGAGCTTAGCGATATGGTTTAGTGGAGTACTTAGTGTTAGGTCGGAGGTTGGACTAGGTGAATTTGAGGTCTCTTCCAACCTAGAAATCTGTGTCTGTGTCTGTGTCTGTATTGAATCTACCATCTTTTCTCCATCAGAAGTCTACCCTGGAACCACCACTCTCTAGTTTTGAAGGAAAGTCTATTCATGAGGACTTGTAAAATAATGATTTTTTACCAATACAAGATTGCAATAATCCAAGCTTCATTACGCGTCTTCATTGCAATATGGGTTTAAGATAAATAGGAGTACATTTTTTTTTTCCTATGTTGTATGAGCATGTCTTCTTTTCACAGTTATAATGCCTAAGACAACACTATTCTCTGCTAATCCTAAATTTTCTGGAACTGATGTGAATTGAATATGAGGAAAATATTTTCACTTATTCCTTTTAACTTTAGTTACCGGTGGTGAATAGCGGCTTCTTAAAAGAATAATACTTACATGCATAATGATAACAGAAAGCAGCTACTTTTAAATTACTTGCCCTTTGTCTACCACAGTTAAAAAAGAGAAAAATAGGTTTATCTTTTTCTTTCAGGTAGGTCTATGTGCCCTTTTCCACAATACACCCTTTTCAGGATGTACCAAACACATTGCATAACTGGCATACATTTCCCTCAGTAGGCATCACAGTGAGAAAAAGCATGTAAGAACGCAGAATTTGGCTAAGACATGAAATACTGCTTTTTGAAATAAATTGCATAAAATGAACAGTAAGAAATGTTAAATTTCCCTGGGTATGCATTCCTTTCTAGTGAAAACTAGAGCAATAAAAGCTTATATCTTATGTACCCCTTACTATGTAAGGGCACAATGAACTAACACCATTGTGTAATACATTTTAATATAGATTACAAAAAAAAAAAAAAAAAAAGACAGAGATTGTTACAAAGAAAAGAACACAAATGATTTTGTATACTGCACTTGAAAGATACATTCTATCTCTCCTTTGCCATTTTCCATCTTCTCAATGTCAATGCATGGTTCATTATTGAAGTTTATTTGTCTGCTTCTATCATAGAGAAAGCTGCAGTGGCATGGTATGGAACAGTGGGCACATACATTGCTCACAAGTAAAATATATTTATTCTAATATCTTTAGAAAAAAACATATAGTATATATAAAGAAGTAATTTCTTCAATATTAGAAGGATAAATTCTTTTGAGAATATAAGGTTGTCTCCGAACTAAAGTCTCAAGTTGTATGATATAATTCTCAATTGAACTCAGAATTTGAAGACATGTAAGGGTTAACTTATGAGTCATTGTGTAGAACCACTTTTTGGGGTTTTGTTTTTCAAATGTCAGTAATATATATATATATATATATATATATATTTAAAGGTGTATTTAAACGAGAAGCCCACATATGCCTGCCTTGTAAGATTTTGCATTTCTCAGACTCTAAAGGAGGATTCTTTTGACTGTTCTTGGAATTTCATCTGGATCTCAGAACAAACAAAATTTAATTTTACCTCCCCCTTTCCTATTTTTAGATACTTTTTTTTGGGTGGCAGAGACATATGAACTACCTAAATAAAGCTTTGCTGTTAACTTTACTTAATATGCCAAATCAGTTTAATTACAGTTTCTATAAATAATCCATGCAAAATACTTCCCTGAACAGAATGCACTTTTCCTTCTGTATGTGGCACATTTTAATACTTAAAAGCGTTAGAACAGATGTTAGGTGCCTCCTAAACTTGTTTTCAGTTTTCTTTTATTTATATGTTAATGAGAATTTAATTACTTCATGAATACTTAAACAACCTGAGGGTGCCTGATATCATTAGCTAGAACATGACAAGCACCTCAAGTGACCACATGGGAAGACTAAAATTGCTTTTAGTTTACTTGAAGACAGAAAGATGAATTCATTTCACCCCCTACTATGTTCTACCTGACACACAAAACTGAATAAATAGTGGGCACTGCTTATTCACTTCAGCAAGACAAAAAGTATCTGTGGAAGAAATGTACACATAAATACATAAATTGTTCCTTTTTCAATTTGTTTCTCTGTCCTTTAATAAAGAATCTAGGAATGTCTGTTACTGCATCTTATTTTTTCTTAATAGTTTTTTAGGGCAAAATTGCTTTCTGTCATGTAAATTTCCTTGTTCAGAGCTTGTAGAATTATGCACAACTTAGACATGCCCTGCAGTGATCAAATTATCCAGGATAGAAAACAGTACAGAAAACGCTTAACTAGGTCTGTCAGGAAAATTTTTGTAATGCAAATATTATTTGTGGGCGTTCCAAAGTAACAGATAGGCATTGACTCTGACCCATGTAAATAATCAAGGAAAACAGCAGATAAAATAATAATCATGGAGTAGGATTATTAAATCTATAAATAGTAACAGGCTGCAACTTACATACTCTGTTCAATTTTGGGCTCACACTACAAGAAGGACATTGAGGCCCTGGAGCATGTCCAGAGAAGGGCTACAAAGCTGGTGAAGGGCCTGGAACACAAGTCCTGTGAGGAGCAGCTGAGGAAACTGGGGTTGTTTAGTCTGGTGGAGGCTCAGGGGTTACCTTATTACTCTCTACAACTACCTGAAACGAAGTTGTGGGGGTCAGCCTCTTCTTGCAGATAACTAGTGATAGGACTAGAGGGAATGGCCTCAAGTTGCACCAGGAGAGGTTCAGTTTGGAAATTAGAAGACATTTCTTCTCAGAAAGAGCTGTCAGGCATTAGAAGGGGTTGGCCAGGGAGGTAGTGGAGTCACCATCCCTGGGGGCGTTTAAGGAAAGGTTTGATGTGGTGCTTAGATGGTTTAGTAGGTGATATTGGTGGTAGGGGGATGGTTGGACCAGATGATCTTCGAGGTGTTTTCCAACCTTATTGATTCTATGATTCTGTGATTTTCTGCATGTTGTATTTGTGGTCAAAGACAATGAATTTACTATTATATAGTACACACAAAGAAAATAATGTTTCTGAATTATGTAGAACGCCACTCTTATGTTGTTTGTATGGTCCACTTTCTCATGATACCCACAAGAATAAAGGATGACAATAACATGAATGCTAAAAGGAAGAAGCTAAAAGGAAGAATAAATAATAATAATAAAAAAGCAACAACAACAAAAGCAAGGAAACAAACAAACAAACAAACAAAATTTCCCAGTCTGTGGGAGGACTGTCTTTGGAAGATTTTAATTTCATTTTGATTCTGATCATGTAGATACTCCGTCTTCAATAACTTTTACTTCTGTAAATGTTGCAAAGAAGAGCATGTCTTAATACAGACATTTTTTAAATCATAAGATATGGTTTTACATCTCACAAGAAGAAACATGTTTTTTATTATTCACAATATCGTATATCCACTTACATTCAGTACTAAAAGAAGTCAAAACTGTAGCTCCTGTAGCTCAGCTAAGCATGACAACAAGGCTGTAAATAAAAATATTATTCAAGTTCCTAGACTGAACACTTTGTCTAATTTGTTACCTCTCTTGGCTAGGCAGGAAATGGGAAATGAGAGAGCAGCTTAGAAAAAAAATATTACCCAAGAGTGAGATGAAGAGGATAGACCACAACACACTGTAAGAATGATGATTTTACAAATAAAAGAGTGCAACTATTTTCTGAATGTAAAACTCTTGCCCTGAGGTAGTCATATTTGTCAAAGTAACATGCAAGCAGCAAGTATCTCACTGACCTTTCTAGTTTTGTAAGAATAATATCCTTTTTTAACTCTGATGTCTGAAAAATGTTTGCAGTATATTAGATACAAAGACGATTTCCTTGATAATCACACATGTCCAAGTTAAAGCTGTAAAGCTTTAGTTTGCATTTGCTATTTTCTTTCCAATATCGTTTCCTGCCTGCTGTACGGTCATTACTATCACTTGTCCACGTACCAGTGAAATTTTTTATTAGTTAGGCCCTAGGATCTAGGACAGTGAAATACAAGGCCAAGCACAATAGCTGCAACATAGCTTCAACATAGCTTATAAGGACCAAGAATAAGAGCCTAAACTTGAAAAAAAAAAATCAAAAGAACACAGTCCAATGACAACTTCTCTCACATAGCTCCTTTCATGTCTGATCCAAGGTTGCACAACACCATATAAGCTGGCATTGAATAGAGGTAGCTAAGCTGTGACAAAGGTTCTGGTGTGTTCTTGGTGTTCTTGGTTGTTTTCTTGAACTATATTTTGTCAGAGTGGTTATTCAGATGCTTCTATATGGTAATAATAAGAAAGCACATGCACATGAAGGCTAGGGTTGGCTAGCACCTCAGCAACACTTGGTATGGGGGAAGGGGATCACTCTCAAAAGCACAAAAGGAGCCAGAGTTACTCTGCCTTTGCTTCATGTCTTTGTGTTGTCAGGACAGAAGGGGTGACAGATGTAAGGTATCTTTCAGAAGTAGCATGGAGATTTGGTCCTAATAATCAAACAACTTCAAACCTTTAAGTGAAAATTTTGACCAGCCAGACCAAGGAGAAGTCTGCAAATATAAACATTATTTTACTGTAGTTACAAAACGACAGAGATCTTTTTTTTCATCAAGCCAGAAACAGCGTGTGTTTATAAATCTCTTACCACCTCTACTTACTGTGCAACATGAAGTGCTCCATGAGGCATTGGTGTTTCAGGCTGGGTATTTAGAAAAGATTTTAAGCCTCAAAGCTTTGTCCTTTTAAAGTGCAAAAATATAACACTACAAGCAAAATTATGTTGGTAGGATTTGTTTGATCAAATGTAGTGCTAATCAACCACAATCCCCCAGCAATCGACAAGGAGAAATAGGCACTTGTGGGATAATATGGCTGCCAAAATAGGGGCTGCTGAAGTGATTTAAAGTTCTCAACATTTCCCACCCATCCTCAAACTTTGCTTCTGAAGCATATGGCTCTCCCATATGTTCCCTATATTAGCTTAATAATACGTAGCCCTGCCGAGATGTGACTGATACCATAAGATACTTCTAATGGCACTGAGCACCTATGCAGGGGCAATCAGACAAGATCAAAGTGCCTAAAAATGTCTATATTTAGATGACTCAGTCACGTTAGTTCACACCAAGTGATGTCAGTTCCCACTCATTGACAAGACCAGCCAACTGAGGGGATACCTTCAGTTCATTCACCAGTTGGTCCTTCAAAGAGGTGGACAAGGGAGCCCTTACAGAAGCTATGTCTTTCTTATCAACAAGTACAGGATACGTCAGATCAACTCCACATCTGCTAGGAAGAAGATAAGCTATGGGTGAGTGACATTTGACCAGATCTATGCGTTGCTGTAGAATCCAGGTACTGATCTTTGGTGAGGTCAGGCTGGAACTTTCTTTTAGAATACTTTCTTCTCTCCTCTCCCCTACCTCATTAGTCACTCTTTGTAAAAAATAAATAAATAAATAAATAAATAAATTTGAATGTGCTATGCAGACCTAACTTCTTTCCAGTTAGTGCTTTCCTTGTGTGTGTCACAGAGGGGAGAGATCCTCACTTTCCATTCCCCTTTGCTTCTTATGGTCTTCCAAACAGCTTGTCTCCTTTATTTTGTCACTGAACAATATTAGTTGTCTAAATAAACTAAATAGTTGTTTAAATAAGACAAATATTACATAGATTGATTACATCTTTGTTGTAAATGTTATTTTAGCTTGTATTAGGGACTGAACAAGAATCTCCAGGGTAAAATCAATGTGGCCAAGAAAACACAGCAGTGTTCTGTTTATGTCTGTATCAGATGCAATCAGAAGATCCTTTTGTACTTTGTAAAGTGAAATGGATAGTGCTAGAGCAGGATTCATCTTATCCTAAATTAGATATTTGAAATAAGGCAGAGGAATCACACCTTGAGTGGAAAGGAAATCTATCTCAGATTCATATCCTCCAATAGCCTGAAAAGAACAAGGATCTACTACTCTTTTTTTTTTTTTTCTTTAAATTTCTATATGTTTTTAAAATTTATCTCTCTTTTTTTTTTTTTTTAACTAGGAAATAACTTTGAACACTTATATTGTTGATTTTCACTCAAGAAAATATCAGTTATAAGAGAGGTAATATCCAAAGCTACCTGGGAGGTTTTTTGCCGCCAAACTGTTATTGCTGCAGAGAAATCTACAATAATGAAGTTTTTTAGATGATCATCAGCTGGATTAAGTCATAACCATGAGTTTACCAAGAGACATTTGAGATAAGAGTGATTCACTTTGAAAGGAAGTATGAAAGAAGGATGTCAGTTTGTGCTGGAGAGCCAGCCCTTGAAGTGAGAAGAGGGTGCCTGAGCAGAAAGCAAACCTGGTTTGACACTACCAGAAATCACCTCATGACAATTTGACCCCTGCCCAGGCAGGGCACAGAATCCTTCCTGTAAGCTGCTGTGAGCAGCTGCATTCAAGCTATTGGGGTGACACTGTGGGTTACAATACATGGGGACCCCCACATCAGGTGCATGGCCTCATGGGTTGCTTTCCCACTGGTGTTTGCATTAGTGAGGTATAAGGTGTAATTTTTGTGCATCAGAGATGTAAAAAAATCTGGAGCACCCACATCTACCCCAGGGGGTTTACTGTGTGATCTTGAGGGAAGGATTAGAAGTCCCTACAATGAGTTGTAGAAAGACTTTTAGGACATGGGTCCACAATGTATAGCTCAGTGACTACTGGTTAATTACAAGTTGTTAATAAATCAATAAACCACTTCTATTCTGATTTCTTTCAAGCCAAGTGAATAGATGAGTTTTCTCCCTGCAACATATGAGCTAAATTATTAATGATTGTTTTAATTAATAATTCAGATCTCTGATTTCCACAACAAAAGGAAAAGTATTCCAGTCAAAAGAAAAGCCTTATAAACAGAACTTCTTTTCTACATTTGAAAACAGACACAAGCAGAATTTAATAAATTGAAGACTGCGTGGGATTTTTAGAAAAGATATGTGAATCTATAAAGTGGAACTGCTTTAAGTTACATGTGCTATGCAGTTAAAAAACAAAGAGAAAGTAAATCAAAAAGCTGTTTAATTATAAAAAATCCTAGTTATCCAGATGTTTAGCTTCTTGCATATGCTACCTTTGACAAAATTTTATCTTGCAGTTAACCACTTACTTATAGTTAACTATTTTTATAACAATAGCTGTTATATATATATATATGTATCAGGAATGGGAAGGATACTAACTATGCAGACAACTTGCAGGAACATTTGGAACTTAGACCATCCTAAAACTGTTCTCAGCAGGTAACTTTGATGCTGCCATCCTGTTCTGAAGACAAAAATAATTTGCTGACATAAGTATTGTCAATGTTTTCCCAGCTAGCCTCATTCCTGACAAACTGCCCTAAGGATATTGAGTCTATTAGGATAGATCACAACTTCACAGCAGAAGACATAAGGGAGTTTTCAGAATAAACCAGCTTTCCTTACTACTTAACTTGTAATCAAGATGAAGTAACAGCAGTAGTTCATTCACTGTGTTCTGGGTATGTTAACATGGCATGGTATTTTATGTATATTTCCTTGCTTGGGGCTATGACACTTTGTAAGTTCCAAGATGAAATCCTAATGTCTTTGAACTCATCTGGAAAACTACTGATTCTGCTAGGCTTTGGATGACACAAGTAGTCAGAGACATCTGAAAATACTCAAATTACCATGATTTCAAAGAATTTAGCACTCCATTTTAAAATCAGTGTGTATCTGATTCTTAGTTTCAAATACTACCTTCTAGACACAGAATATTCTACTGTAACAGTAATCGTGGCTTTGCACGTTTAATGGGAGAATAGATAACATTATAGTAACGTTTATGTTAATTACGGCTGCAAATGAAAAGCAAGCAAACAAAACTCATGAAGTAACATGTAAGAGGAATTAAAAAGCCTAATCACAAAAATTAAGTGTTTTGTTTTGTTTTTTCCTGAATAAAAAGTCATAAAAGAAAGATCAGAAGAACTCTGGAATTCTTTCCCATTAGCTGATGTCCAGTAAAATAGAAAATCATCTCTTTCTCAATTTTATTTGTTCTTCATGAACCTTGCATTCTTTGATTGCCGGTAGAACGGACCAGTGCAATATGATTCTTCCCCTTCTTCCTCCCCTCTTTCCTGGAGTCTGAATATTAATGTGATTTCTTGTGAACTAGAAGAGATAAGTGTGATGAGTCTTCTCAGAATAGATCATAGGTGAGTTCTGTATGCTAAATGGTAGAGCATAGATTCCTTTCTCTCTCTCTCTCTCTGTCTTACATATTTCAATACAAACTAATGAAAATATGTTAATTCCTTTGTTTGAATAGTCATAGTAAAGTATTCCAGATATTGGATTGTATAACTAAATGATATATAGCAGTTTGTGAGCAGTTCGTGGTATAGCTCTATATAAATCCTACACTTGTATTGCTGATATACATCTATATTCAGAAGAACCAAGTAGGATCTGGTTTGATAAACCTAATTGAATCTTTCACATATATTTAACTGCAAAGTTATTAACCAGTGGGAAAATCCTTAAAATGTTTTCCTTATTTTACCTATTTGCTGACAGTTTCTCTTCTGGTATTTATTTCATCATTATTGATTTCATATTGCAGTTGACAAGTACATTTTTTGCACCTTTTTCAACAAACAAATAACAAAACAGCCATGTCAGGAGTTCCTGAAGCAAGTAACTGTGATTTATCTATGATGAATGAATTTATTTTGTCCTGTTTGCACAGTACAAGCTTTACTTCTGCTTGTGAGTAGTTTATGATAATTTGTATGAAGAACAATGGCTTTAAAACTAGTACACGTGCACTACTTGAAATATTAAGAGAATGTGGTTGACGATAACCACTAAGCAATTCTTTTCTCATAACTGTCTTAAAGCTATAATAATTAAGTGCTATTATAGCTATACTAGACTACATATTCGTAATGTTAGTTCTGTAGTATTGTGCTAAGATATTGCTTTTCATTTGAAATTAATGTTGCCAGTCTAATTTTAATACACAAAACGACATGTTTTAATACACAATGAATATAAGTGAAGTTCCATGATTCTCTGCAGTAAGAAATAACATTGATCTGAAAATAATCTGCCTTGAAGTGGTAGAATTTGAAAATCATACATTTAGAAATGTATTTAGAATTATTAATTTGTAAACAGCATGTGCTCTTTAGCCTGACTAAGTGATCTTGTCATTTCTGAGAGCATAAAATTCCATCAAAATAAAGTGAAAACTCAAAGAAATTAAATGGAAACTGTGGCATAAATAACTCCAAAGAATTAAGTCAACAGTACTAAAGCCATTGGCAAAGAAGAACCTTTCTACCTTACTTTAATACTTTTTCAAGTTCATATTTAGTACTAAAGGAGAATACTAACTCACTGTGATGTCTCAGGATAACAAGATAGAGTTACTATAATTTCTTCAGTTTCACAGAAAATCTTATTTGCGCTTAAAAAATATTTCTTAAGAGTAAACTTGAAAAATTGCACTGCTTAAGTGTATCCCATCTTATCTATTTATCCTAACATTATCTCAATGGGAAGCTAGAAATAGCTTGCATAATTTTAATGTAATGAAAGTTCAAAAATAAGGCATTTCTTCTTGTTTATCTAGATGTTAATCATCCAAAGAATAAAAGGGGGCAAAACATTTTTTCATTGAGTTTCAGAGTTTTGTTATTCATGTGTGCAGAATATATTAACAGCAAAAGGAAGGCCAAGGAGAATCTCCATCCTTTACTGGATGCAGGGGGGAACATGACTACTGAGGATAAGGAAAAGAGGCTGAGGTTCTTAATTCCTTCTTTACATCCATCTTTACTAGCCAGACCTCTTATCCTCGGGGTACTTAGCCTCTCAACCTAGAAGTCTGGGACAGGGAACAGAAGAAATCCCCCACAGTTCAGGTGAAAACAGTTGAAGACCTGCTGCTCCACCTGGGCTGTCACAAGTCCATGGGTCCAGATGAGATCCACCTGAGGGTGCTGAGGAAGGTGATGGATGTGATTGCTGGGCTGCTTTGCATCACCTATCAGCAGTCATGGTTGTCCGTAGAGGTCCTAGATGACTGGAGACTTGCTAATGTAACACCCATCTATAAGAAGGGTTATAAGGAGAACCCAGGAAACTACATTCCTGTCAGCCTGACCTCAGTGCCAGAAAAGGTGATGGAACAGGTCATCTTCATTGCAATCACACAACATATGCGGGACAACCAGAGCATCAGGTCCAGTCATGGAAGGCAAGTCCTGCCTGATCAACCTCTTCTCCTTCGATGACCGGGTGGTCTGCCTGGTGGATGAGGGAAAGCCTGTTGATGTAGTCTATGTAGACTTCAGCAAAGCCTTTGACATGGTCTCCCATAGTATTCTCCTGGAGAAGCTGGCAGCCCATGGCTTGGAGAGGTACACTCTTTGCTGGGTTAAAAGCTGGATGGATGGCCAGGCCCAGGGAGTAGTGGTGAATGGAATGAAATCCAGCTGGGATCCGGTCACCAGTGGTGTTCCCCAGGGGTCGGTGTGGGGGCCTATTTTATTGCACGTGACACCAAGTTGGGGGAAAGTGTTGATCTGCTGGAGGGTAGGAAGGCCCTGAAGAGGGACCTGAACAGGTTGGATCAAGAGGCAGAGGCTAATGAGATGAGGCTCAGCATGGCTAAGTGCTGGGTCCTGCATTTTGGCCACAACAACCTCATGCAACGCTACAGACTTGGGGCAGATTGGCTGGAAAGCTGTGCAGAGGAAAAGGATCTGGGGGTACTGACTGATGCTCGCCTGAACATGAGTCAGCAGTGTGCAAAGGTGTCCAAGAAGGC
The DNA here is from genome assembly GCF_013377495.2 of Cygnus atratus. Lineage (NCBI taxonomy): Eukaryota > Metazoa > Chordata > Aves > Anseriformes > Anatidae > Cygnus > Cygnus atratus. Next base: position 170,608,961 of record NC_066362.1, on the reverse strand, counting down.
CGACAGCATCCTGGCCACACAGGAATAGTGTAACCAGCAGGACCAAGGAGGTCATTGTTCCCCTGTACTCTGCTCTTGTGAGGACATACCTCTAGTACTCTGCTAAGTTTTGGGCTACTACAAGAAGGACATTGAGGCCCTGGAGCATGTCCAGAGAAGGGCTACAAAGCTGGTGAAGGGCCTGGAACGTAAGCCCTGTGAGGAGCTGCTGAGGAAACTGGGGTTGTTTAGTCTGGTGGAGGCTCAGGGATTACCTTATTGCTGAAAGGAATTTGTGGAGAGCTGGGGGTCGGCCTCGTCTCACAGTTAACCAGCTATAGGACTAGAGTGAATAGCCTCAAGTTGTACAAGGGGAGGTTCAGGTTGGAAATTAGGAAAAATTTCTTCTCAGAAAGAGTTGTTAGGCATTGGAACAGGTTGCCCAGGGAAGTGATGGAGTCACCGTCCCTGGGTGTGTTCAAGAGAAGGTTGAATGTGGTGCATAAGGACATAGTTTAGTGGGTAATATTGGTGGTAGGGTGATAGCTGGAGCAGATAATCTTGGAGGTCTTTTCCAACCTTAATGATTCTATGATTCTAAGAAAATATAATTAGCTAGCTAGAAATCTAATATATTTAATCTGATCCAATGTCAGGAGTAACAGGATATTTCATTTTCTTTGTCACAATTACTAGAGCATATTGCATGCTGTTATATTCACTAGTTGTTTGCAAAGGCAGAAATATAAAGCGTTTTTTTTGCTGTTTGTTGTTTTTTTTTTTTCCCCTGATTTTCTGTGGATTTTTTTACTTTATCTTAACTGGTTTTCTAAATTGAAGGCAGGACAGTATTTTCTGTCAGAGCTATAATTCACTCACGTCCTAGAAAAGGAAATATATCTATACTGAGTTAGGGTAGAAGTGCTTTTTTAAAAAATAAATAAGTTGTACATAACCATTTCTCTTGTTGGGTATTTGAAACAGTGTATACAGTCCAAAATGGAAGTTAATGAGCATTAGTGTCTAAAATGTGAATTCAAGAGAGCTTGTGCAGTAATAATCACTTGCCTTTCAGCATTGCTGTGCTGATCCAGTTTTGGGGACTAATTCCTCTAGTGATTCAACAACGCTATTGTTGTGATACAGTGCTGTGTTACTTTCAGTCATGATATATTAACATTTATGTATTTTTTTATAGTGTAATGGTTATATTCCTCAGCTCTGGTATTTCAGCGCTGACCTGAATCCTTTATAGTGTTCATATTGAACTTGAGCTGAGCTCAAGAAAAAATCCAATATATGCCACTTCTGAAAGCTACAACTACATAAAATACTGTCTAGCTACACCTGAAAATTTCTTTGCTTAGCTCCGTTTTCCATAGCTATTAGCTAATCTCTACTTTCAGCTTTGCAGCAGTGTTGCTGCATGCCCACCTGATTGGATGATACATACAGTAATATGTGTCTTAAAGCTTGAAGGCATCTCAGCTCATCCATTAGGAAAAAAAAATTATGAACACCTTTAAAACTAAATGAAAAACAAATGAGCAAAAAAAAAGGCAGTTCATATGCATGAAACCTGAAGGGAAATTCGAGAAGAGAGAAGCCCAAAATGCTTGTCAAAACTCCCTGTATGCTTCTTTGAGTTTATCCTATGTCCATGACGATATACAAACCCATGACGTTCAAACTTCTGTTTAGATAGTCTTTGTGAATTTGGAAGAGTAGATGCAGATTTGTTTAGCATAGGTCTAATGTGCATCACTGTTCTTTTTAAGTTTCCATTGTGTATTATCTTTTCTTAAAGCAACCTGAGAAAAAAAGATGCCACATAGGAGATTTTTGACAATGCGAGAGGATTTTTGTAATGGACATCTTAGATCTGAGAGTGGTGGCATTCAGGATGAAACAAAAAAACCTCCAGGTTCTAAAAAAAATACATGTGGATCCATGAAAATGTAGAAAGAGTATGCATTAAGATTATTTTCCTGGCCTGGTACAATAGAGATATAATGGTATCACTTGTAGTAAGTTCCTATTATATTTCTGAATACTTGAAATTTTAAATGAATAAAGATTGATTAGCCTGCTATAACTTCACTAAACAAACATAAGGTTTCCACAGTCTTATTATATTCAAATGCACATGACAATTAGGCTGTGGGCTAAATCTAGTAAAGACACATGAAAAATATTTAATTATTTATATAAGCTGAATGGCTTTATTGGTCTGCCTGATAACTCTACCACAATAGAAGGTAGTGATTAATTCATTGTTTTAACAGAGGGGAAAAAACAGGCTGAAATCCATTCAAAGAAAGAAGAGATTTCTCCCTGAATCTATGAAGTAAACTATAGGATATTTAGTGAAAAAATTGCATCATATTTTCTTTCCCTTTCTTTCTTTTTTCTTTTTCAGATGCTTTTTGTTTTTCTTGACAGATTTCAGGGTTTTACACACACACACACACACATATATATATATATATGCATGTGTGTGGTGTGTATATATTTGTATGTATACATAGAATCAAAGAATCATATAAGTTTGATAACACCTTCAAGTTCACCAAATCCAACTGTAGACCTGAGCTACCAAGACCCAACACAAGACCAAATGCCTTAGTGCAATGCCCATACGTCTCTTGAATACTTCCTGGATGGGGACTCCATCACTTTCCTAGGCAGCCCATTCCAATATTTGACCACCTTCTCTGTCAAGAAATTCTTCCTAATATCCAATCAAAATTTCCCCTGGCACAAGAAGAGGCTGTTTCCTTGTGTTCTATCACTTGCCACCTAGGAAAAGAGACTGACGCCCTTCTTACTGCAACCTTCTTTCACATAGTTACGGACAGCGATGACTTCTCCCCTCAGCCTCCTCTTTTCTAGGCTAAACAATTCCAGTTCCCCCAGTCGCTCCTCATAACACTTGTTTTCTAGTCCCTTCACCAGCTTCATTGCTCTTCTCTGCACACACTCAACCAATTCAAAGTCTTTCTTGTGGTGAGAGGCTCCAAACTGAACACAATATTCGAGGTGCAGTCTCACCAGTGCGGCTTACAAGAGGACAATCACTCCCTTAGTCCTGCTGGCCGTGCTATTTCTGATGCAGGCCAGGATGCCATTGACCTTCCTGGCCACCTTGGCACAGTGCTGACTCATGTGCTGGTCAACAGCCAGCTGAACCCTCATGTCCTTTTCTGCTGGGTAAATTTCCAGCCACCCTTCCCCAAGCCTATACTGCTGCATGATGCTGTTATGACCCAGGTGCAAGACCCAGCACGTAGCGTTGTTAAATGTCAAGCATTTGGACTTTTCCCGTTGATCTGCCCTATCCAGATGCCTCTGCAAAGCCTTCCTACCCTCAAGCAGAGCAACAGTTTAACTCGGTATCACATGCAAATGTATATATATATGTGTATATATAGAGAGACATACTGGTATATATTTTGATAACTGCAATATATATGTGAGCAAGAGAAGTGCTAATATATAAGCTAACCTAAAACAAATATCAAAACAAGCCCTTTCATAGCTTGAATTCTTCTCACCGATGCATCTCTGTTGTCTAGAGAACAAATTAAATTTTAGATGGCTAAACTTCAGCCCAAGAAGTCCTGGATGTAGACTCTCAACACTGTCCAGAGAAATATGATATTACTAAAACACAGTCACTTTCATTATTGGTCATTGGTCTTTTACATTTTGGTCCTAGATGTTTAAGCTTGTTATTCAGCTTTGGAGTCTTTCTGTTATCTCTGAAATAAATTCCCAAGGTCTTGAAAGAGTTTGAATGGAAAAGAACCTGAATCCTTAACTCCCAAACCCCAAACTGCCCAATTTGACACTGGTCTTCAAAACACTAGTATATGAATAACTTAAAAGTAATAAGAATGATGCAAAAAATAGGATGTTATTACTGTTTAGTGTGCTATTTTACAAACAAATGACAAGTGTTTTCATGTGAAGCAATATGCAATATACAGGGCAATTCTGACTGCATGCTTTACATGAGTTGTTGTTAGATCTTTTCAGAGATACAGGGTTTCAAAGTCCTTCCCTTCACATTTTCTTTCTCCTTTTTCCCCCTCTTATCTTTCTTTCTCTGCCTCTTGGGTCAGGTGAGGTATAGATCAAGGTCCGACTTTTATAACTGTGAAAAATAAATGTAAGTTTCCTTCTTCTCTCACTAGAAAGGTATGCTCTATTTAGCATAACATACCTTATTTACACTTTTTATCATTAATATATATATATTATTTTTTTAAATAATTCAAGCAAATGCAACTACAGTAATTTTTAAAAGCAGAGTTCTCTGGAAAATTCTGGTGTTTTGTAGAAACATTTAAAAGTCATAAACTGACAGCCATGAAGATAAAAATGATTAGCATGGATTTGAACTCTTATTTCTCTTGTTTTTAAAGTGAGGTTAGTGTGATGTATTTTCTGATCATTTTGAAACAATCACACATGATTTTTCACCAATTTTCATGACAATATTTTGACAGAATAGCAAACAAAGTAAACAGAATCCTAGCTAGTGATGTGTCTGTACTGCTATGGCATACAAGAGAGAATGAGCAACATCAACCACAAAGACAAAGAGCACAGTTATGGAGTCACAAATAAAACGACAGACTGTGATATGATAACTAGAAAGAGATATTTAGCAATTAAGCAGAAGCAATATTAAGAGGTAGTTGGTAGTTTCTAGCTGTCATTTTCATGGCATGCTTTGATTTTTGCTTTCTAATCCATCCATACATCATTTCTAACCAAGCTCTAATTTTTCAGACATGAGTCCTTGTAAGAGAAACAGAAGTCTAAGAAGCAAAATAGTATATTCCATGAATTACCAATGAATGAAGAATTTTGTAGAACCCAGCTTTAAACTATTGTCGTGAGTTACATTAGGAGAAAAAATGTAATTCATTTTGGAAACCAAAACAGAATGTGTTGTAGCTCAAGAATTTATTTGGTCCTGTGCTAATAGTGGAGGACTCAAATCATTTCCACTTGTTTTGAATTGTAATCTTGTAGGTCACACCTGCAGGTAAAGCACTCAGTGGATCTGTTTTCCAGTTACATGCTTGGATAATGTGTATTTTACTTGTGGCTGCCAGAATACCATCTCTAATAGACCTGTGATAATCAAAACAAGAACAAAGTTAGTAGAAGGAATATAATGTATATACAATTGCATGTGTAAATCTGCATCACTAAATTACAGTATGTTTGGCAGTTGTTTTTGGTGATGAGTCCTCATTAATAGGAGATAAGTAAAACTGAGCTACAGGGAACTCAATTCTTTCCTTTTTGAAGGATTTCTAACAGTTCGTCAGGATATTAAATCCCTTTCCTTTACTTTGTAGCTAGTTTGAAAATGATATACGTACAGTTAACAAGTAATACTGTGCGATTTTTACCTAATTTCTGCTTTTTTTCTCTGGTTCATGAAACTGAATTTATGACACACTTTTTATTGTGGATTCAAAAAACACCAAAAAGATACAGAATTGATATTATGCTGATGATGAATGAGAAGATAAGCAAATTTTATTGAACAAGTAGATTGTTTTCCATTTGCGCAGTTCTATATAGTTTCTTCTTTCACAATGGACTTTTAATTCTATGGATCAAAACAGTCATGAGTCTAGAAAATAAATCTAGAGTTCAAAATTTCATTTTTTTATATGATTTTTTGAACAATAAAAAATACACAATTGAACTCTTCTTCTTTCTATAAATATCTGCAGATATTCTTAATAGCCCTTAGCTCTGTAAAAGGGTTCCTTTCAACTGTAACATGAAAATAATGCAAATGCCAAGGGAGTCTACTGTAAATCTCAGAAAATGAGGAATAGCAACTGCTGCAAAGTAATTTTATTGTTTGTTTTGAACTTTGCAGTCTGAAAGTAGAGTGTGATCAGGGTGGGGTAAAGAGAGAGACAGGTCTTGCCAGCCAGTACAGTGGATCCTGACTGCTTTTAGTTAGCTGTTGGTGTCACTACTTTTCAGTAGTACCTATCTCATATTTCTATTAATATTTTCTTTGCCAAACGTTAGTTCTGTATCCTGACACACCAACCAGACTCTACCTCCTTTTCTGGTTGTTTTGCCTTGCCTTCCCTTCCCTAAAGACCAGCTGAGCTACAGATAATGGTTTCTGTCATGTGTTTCATTTCAGCATCTCGGAGTGTGTGCCGGTGTTTCAGACTCTGGGAGTTCTCATTAACGACATCACTGCTCACTGAGATAGGAGGATAGAATGGCCAGCAAATTTTACTTTTGGCTGAACATCTCATTAAGTAATTTATATTGTTCCTCAAAAACTGCAGTGTAATAATGAAGATGGAAATGCCAATGGGGAAAAAAAAAAAAAAGAGCCAATAAGCATATTTACCAAGATGAGAATCTATTTCAGAAAAGGATATCCATAAAAGAGATAAGGAACCCTATAAACTACGGCCCATCATTTTCATAAGATTCATAAAATTATTTTATTTTATTTTATTATTTTATTTTTCATCCAAACCTCACTCTGGAGGGTGTGATATAACTGTGGTATTCATATGACATGAATCCCTAATTTGAAATGGAAACATTGAGAAAATTAACCTTGAGGCAATGAAAGAGAAATATATATATATATATATTTTTTTTTTTCCATTAAAAAAAATTGTATAAAAATTCTTTACCCAACCAATGATTATGAGAGCAAAGGTTACAAAGACATCCTTAGCTGGCCGGTGGACAGTTGTGATCATTTAATTGTTTCAGAAGTCCACAGGATATTCTCTTTCAAGAAATACATTTGCATTATAGAAATAGGCTGAAAGCATTGTTAAAGAAAATCAAGGACACTTTGATATGAAGTCTGGGGTACTGCTACAATAATGCGCATGATTAAACTATTAAAAATAAAATTAATAATTCAAATAGTATTTACTTATGGTGGATTAAAAATAAAAACTTAAGAAAAAAATCTAAAAAAATGTAATCTATAAAGGATAGGTAAATAAAAGAAACGTTACAAAATATCCATGACCTGTATAGTGGAAGTTCTGTTAATATAAAAGTTCTTCAATACTTTAAGGGTTTGAGAAGTTTATATATATATATATATATATATATATATATATACATATTAGTTTCTTAAAAACTATTGCGAAAAAATATCAGAATGACAGTCTCAGTCATAATTTACGATCGTTGATCTGCCCTCACCTTTTAGGTGACTAACATCTAATGATGTGAAGGAGATGAACACTTGACAAATATGAAACTATTCAACTGTGTGATTTTAATCCTGTACATCTGAAAGAGTTTCCATCTAAAAACAGAAGTTAAATTCAAAATCGCCCCTCCCCTTCCCCCCTCCCCCCCTCCCCTCCCCCTATTTTTTTTCCACCTTTCCTCTTCTCCTCTTCTTGGTAAGAAAAGAAAAGAAGAATTTTCTTCTTCTTTTCTTTTAAGTTGGTACTTAACACCTGGGGGTGTTTAAGAAAAGGTTGGTTGGTACTTAGGGACATGGTTGAGTTGGTGATATTGGTGGTAGGGGGATGGTTGCAGCAGATGATCTTGAAGGTCTTTTCCAACCTTAATGATTCTATGATTCCTTATATATACACACAGACACAGCCTTTGTTTGTCCAGATGACAAATTTAATCTTTCTAGTTTTACAGGTCCTTTTCTGTCAAGATTTTTTTTATTTCAATGGAATTTCACTCTCAAATGGAAAATTTAAAACAGAACTTTTTATGCAAATTAGTCAAGGATGCTACTTGCTCTTTTTTCTTTTCTTTCTTTTCTTTTCTTTTCTTTTCTTTTCTTTTCTTTTCTTTTCTTTTCTTTTCTTTTCTTTTCTTTTCTTTTCTTTTCTTTTCTTTTCTTTTCTTTTCTTTTTCCATTCACTTAAGCATGTAGATCTTTGATTTTGCTGATTTTAGCCTGATCTTTTAAATTATATTTTACTAGATATCTTTTTGCCAGTGTGTATGTGTGTGTGCTGGGGGGGGGGGGGGGAGAGGGGGGAGGGGGATCTGTTTAATTTAGAGCTGCTATATTAGTAGTGTTTAAATGAGTGTATGTACGTACTGTTTCCTGAAAAGTAAATTCCTTATTGTATTCTGACCCCCCTCCCCCCCCCCCCCCCCAAAAAAAAAAAGAGCCTGTGGTTGCTGCAAAACTGTCTTATCACGAGGTAACCACACTGGGAATGGAATAGACCAGAATGGACCACTGTGATTGTAATACAAAAATTGACATATCCAGCATACAAAAGCAACCAATGAACCAATGCAATGATACAAGAAAAGTACTTTCTTGTAAAACTTTATTTTATTTTCTCTGATGGCCATAAATTTATTGAATCACAGACACAGACACAGACACAGACACAGATTTCTAGGTTGGAAGAGACCTCAAATTCACCTAGTCCAACCTCCGACCTAACACTAAGTACTCCACTAAACCATATCACTAAGCTCTACATCTAAATGTCTTTTAAAGACCTCCAGGGATGGCGACTCCACCACCTCCCTGGGCAGCCCGTTCCAATGCTTAATAACCCTTTCGGTAAAGAAGTACTTCCTAACATCCAACCTAAAACTCCCCTGTCGCAACTTTCGCCCATTCCCCCTCGTCCTGTCACCAGGCACGTGGGAGAACAGACCAACCCCCACCTCACTACAGCTTCCTTTAAGGTAACTGTAGAGAGCGATAAGGTCGCCCCTGAGCCTCCTCTTCTCCAGGCTGAACAAGCCCAGCTCCCTCAGCCGCTCCTCGTAAGACTTGTTCTCCAGACCCCTCACCAGCTTGGTCGCCCTTCTCTGGACTCGCTCGAGCACGTCCATGTCCTTCCTGTAGCGAGGGGCCCAAAACTGAACACAGTACTCAAGGTGCGGCCTCACCAGAGCCGAGTACAGGGGGACAATCACCTCCCTAGACCTGCTGGCCACACTGCTTCTTATACAGGCCAGGATGCTGTTGGCCTTCTTGGCCACCTGAGCACACTGCTGGCTCATATTCAGCCGACTATCAACCAATACTCCCAGGTCCTTCTCGGCCAGGCAGCTTTCCAACCACTCATCTCCCAGCCTGTAGCTCTGCTTGGGGTTGTTGCGCCCCAGGTGCAGGACCCGGCACTTGGCCTTGTTGAACTTCATACAGTTGACCTCAGCCCATCGCTCCAGCCTATCCAGATCCTCCTGCAGAGCCTTCCTGCCCTCAAGCAGATCGACACACGCACTTAGCTTGGTGTCATCTGCAAACTTACTGAGGGTGCACTGGACGCCCTCATCCAGATCATCGATAAAGATATTAAAGAGGACCGGCCCCAGTACCGAGCCCTGGGGGACACCACTTGTGACCAGCCTCCAACCAGATTTGACTCCATTCACCACAACTCTCTGGGCCCGGCTATCCAGCCAGTTTCTAACCCAGCGAAGCGTACGCCAGTCCAAGCCCCGAGCAGCCAGTTTCTTGAGGAGAATGTTGTGGGGAACGGTGTCAAAAGCCTTACTGAGGTCAAGGTAAACCACATCCACAGCCCTTCCCTCATCCACCAAGCGCGTCACATTGTCATAGAAGGAGATCAGGTTCGTCAAGCAGGACCTGCCTTTCATAAACCCATGCTGACTGGGCCTGATCGCCTGCTCGCCCTGCAAGTGCCGCGTGATGACCCTCAAGATAATCTGCTCCATGAGCTTCCCTGGCACTGAGGTCAAACTGACAGGCCTATAGTTCCCCGGGTCTGCCCTCCGGCCCTTCTTATAGATGGGCGTCACATTGGCTAGCCGCCAGTCAACTGGGACCTCCCCCGATAGCCAGGACTGCCGATAAATGATGGAAAGCGGCTCGGCCAGCTCCTCCGCCAGTTCTTTTAGTACCCTCGGGTGCATCCCATCCGGCCCCATCGACTTGCGCACATCCAAGCTCCTTAGCAGGTCGCCAACCATTTCCTCATGAATAGCAAAGGCCACATCCTGCTCCCCATCCCCTTCCGCCAGCTCAGGGCACTGGGTATCCAGAGAACAACCGGTATTGCCGCTAAAGACTGAGGCAAAGGCGGCATTAAGCACCTCAGCCTTTTCCTCATCCTTAGTAACTAGGTTTCCCCTCGCATCCAGTAAAGGATGGAGATTCTCCTTAGTCCTCCGTTTCGCATTGATATATTTGTAAAAGGATTTTTGTTGTCTTTAACGGCAGTAGCCAGGTTGAGCTCCAGATGAGCTTTGGCCTTTCTAATTTTCTCCCTGCACAGCCTCGCTACATCCTTGTAGTCCTCCTCAGCGGCCCGCCCTTTTTTCCAAAGATTATAAACCCTCTTTTTTCTGCTAAGCACAAGCCGCAACTCTCTGTTGAGCCAGGCCGGTCTTCTTCCACGCCGGCTCGTCTTTGGGCACGTGGGGACGGACCGCTCCTGTGCCGTTAAGATTTCCTTCTTGAGGAGCGCCCAGCCTTCCTGGACTCCTCTGCCCTTCAGAACCTCCTCCCAAGGGACTCGGCCAACCAGCGTCCTGAGCAGCTCAAAGTCAGCCCTCCGGAAGTCCAAGACAGCAGTTTTACTGGTCCCCTTCCTGGCCTCGCCAAGAATAGAGAACTCTACCATTTCGTGGTCACTCTGTCCAAGACAGTTTCCGACCACCACATCTCCCACCAGTCCTTCTCTGTTTGTGAAGAGAAGGTCTAGCGGGGCACCACCCCTGGTGGGTTCACTGACCAGCTGCGTCAGGAAGCTATCTCCCACGCTCTCCAGAAACCTCCTAGACTGCTTTCTCCGTGCCGTGTTGTGTTTCCAGGATATGTCCGGGAAGTTGAAGTCCCCCACGAGGACAAGCGCCGACGATTTTGCAACTTCTGTCAGTTGCCTATAAAACTCCTCATCCGTCTCCTCATCCTGGTTCGGCGGTCTATAACAGACCCCGACCAGGACGCTAGCCTTGCCGGCCTTCCCGCGGATCCTAACCCACAGGGATTCAACCTTATCATTCCCAGCCTGGAGTTCCACAACATCAAAAGATTCTCTAATGTAGAGAGCCACGCCACCACCCCCTCTGTGCTGCCTGTCCCTCCTGAAGAGCCGATAGCCAGGCATTGCAGCACTCCAGTCGTGGGAGCGGTCCCACCACGTCTCCGTGATGGCAACCAAGTCGTAGCCTTCCTGCTGCACGATGGCTTCCAGCTCCTCCTGTTTGTTACCCATGCTGCGTGCATTAGTGTAGATGCACTTCAGCTGGGCCATCGCCTTCTTCCCCAGCCTAGCCATTGTTTCCCCCGGCACGGCTCCAACAAGCCTTGTTTGAGCCCCGTCCCCCTTCTCGCCTAGTTTAAAGCTCTCTCTATGAGCCCCGCCAGCTCCTGGCCTAGGATCCGTTTTCCCCTTGGAGATAGGGACCCGTCTGAGGCCATCAGGCCGGGTGCCGAGTAAAGCTCCCCATGGTGAAAAAACCCAAAATTTCTGTGCCGGCACCAGTCTCTGAGCCACCTATTAACCACGTGAGCTTTCCATGTCCTCTCCGTGCCTCTCCCTTCCCCCGTAGGGATAGACGAAAACACCACCTGCACTCCCTCTCCCTCCACCAACCGTCCCAGCCCCCTATAGTCCTGTTTGATAGCCTTGAGGCTTCTCTTTTCAAGATCATCACTGCCAGCCTGGACTATCAAAAGAGGGTAGTAGTCAGAGGGGCGAACCAGGTTTGGAAGCTTCCTGGTAACGTCTCTGACCCTGGCCCCAGGGAGGCAGCAGACTTCCCTATGCGTGGGGTCAGGCCGACAAATAGGGCCCTCCGTTCCCCTGAGTAGGGAGTCGCCCACAACAATCACCCTTCTTTCTTTCTTGGTGGAGGCAGTCCTGAGGCATGGAGTCAACTTCCTCACCTCAGGCATCCTCCTGGGCAGGCTTCCTACATCGTCCTCACCCACCGGTCTCTCAAGCTCCAGGGCCTCAAACCTATTGTTCAAGGGCACCTGGGAAGGCAGCGCCGGAAGGGGAGGGCATCTCCTGCGAGGCCGAGAGGGGACCCGTCTCCATTCCTCCTCAACTCACGGGTCCCCTCCCTCTGCCCGATGGCAACAGGGCAGGGGGTCCACCCCCCTTTGGGGCGTCTCACCCCGGTCCCTCTCCCTCCGGTCCTGCAGGGAGTCACTCCACCAGTCTATCTCCCGCTCGCACTCCCTGATATCCCTCAACCTCTGCACCTCCTCCTTGAGTTCCGCCACCATGCGGACCAGGTCGTCCACCTGCTCGCACCTCACGCAAGCAGTCCCTCTGCCTCCCGCCGATGGCAGCAAGAGGCTCAGACACTCCCCGCACCCGGAGACCTGAACTGCCGCATGTTTGGACGGGCAGTCGGTCTGGGTGTGTACTGACTTCCTAGAGAAAGCACCGTGCCTGGTGGAGACCATTGCAGCCCAGCTGACGGGAGAGTGCCGTTAGAGGAGGTGTCCCTATGAGCGGGTGTGAGCGCACCGCCCTTCCTGCCCGCGCTAACTGCCTCGCTAACTGCCGCGTCACTCCCTGTTCGCCGCGCTCCCTAAGGGCTGCCTTTGAACGGCCGGGGGGAGGAGCTGTCGCTGACGCTGCTGGCTCCGCCTACGCCTCGTCAGCCTCCCTCACGAGGGCTGCCGGTGCCTGGCGGCTCCCTCACGTAGGCTCGATGCCCGAAAAATAGCCCTGCCTGTCCCGATCCCGCGCTCCGCTGCAGCACGCGTCTGCCCCGGAGCCGGTCGCCTCGGCAAGTGGTGTCTGAAATGACGGTGGTGCCCGATTTAAAAGGCCCGCCGCTGACGCTGTCGCTGACGCTGCTGGCTCCGCTGCTGGCTCCGCCTACGCCTCGTCAGCCTCCCTCACGAGGGCTGCCGGTGCCTGGCGGCGTTAAAGTTGAAAAATCGTTAAAGTTGAAAAAGGCCTTCAAGATCATCTGGTCCAACCATCACCCTACTACTAATGTCACCCAGTAAATCATGTCCCTGAGCATCAGGTCCAACCTTTCCTTAAACATCCCCAGAGACAGTGATTCCACCACTTCCCTGGGCAACCCCTTCCAATGCCTGACTACTCTTTCTGAGGAGAAATGTTTCCTAATTTCCAACCTAAACCTCCCCCTGTGCAACTTGAGGCCATTTCCTCTATCACTAGTTATCAGTGAGAAGAGGCCGACCCCCAGCTCCCCACAACTTCCTTTCAGGTAGTTGGAGAGAGCAATGAGGTCTCCCCTGAGCCTCCTCTTCTCCAGACTAACAACCCCAGTTCCCTCAGCTGCTCCTCATAGGATTTGTGCTCCAGGCCCTTCACCATCTTCTTAGCCCTTCTCTGGACACACTCGAGGGTCTCGATGTCCTTCTTGCACTGAGGGGATCATAGCTGAACATGGTACTTGAGGTGTGACCTCACCAGAGCCGAGTACAGGGGAATGATCTCTTCCCTGGTCCTGCTGGTTACACTATTCCTGCTACAAGCCAGGATTCTGTTGAAGTAGCCTGTACCCATGTGAACAAGAAGAAAGAACAGGAAGGAGTAATTTTGGCTGAATGGTCTAGATGGAGCTAAAAACAAAATAAAACACAACAAAACAAACAAAAAAAAAAAAACAGGTGTATTTACCAGATACTCACAGTCTCTCTTAAAACTACACAAAGTTTCTTTTCAGAAAAATTATTTCTGTAGAGCGCATACAATGAACAAGATGGAGGTTGTGGAATGAGGGTAACACATGCAGGACAGATACCCATGCACATGTAGGTCAATCAAAGAAGAACCTGGAGGTATGCCTGTTCTGAGGATTGTGTCCCAAATATTCATCCTGCTTTGCATAAAGGCTACAGATTCCAAATTACAATAGAAACTGAGAAAAAGCCATTATTAGCCTGAGGACTAGAACTGCTACTAGCTGTTAGGAACTTCTGACTTAGTTTTACTGCTGAAATTCTGAGTCATTGAAAAAAAAAAAACAACTGAAATTCTGCCTTTTTTGTAGGACTCTTTAGAAGCCAGATGACATGCATACATACATTCTGAGGCTACAAAAGAAATTCAGAGAACATCCAGATGAGATGATAAGAAGAGGATCTGTCTGCATCTAAATAAAGTATAAAAATTCATATATTTCATTTAAAATGCACTATTGTAAATGTATCAACAGCAAAGTGAGGAAATATGAATAAAGGACATGAGTTTGCCCATTTTTCCCTCTTTCTTTTATTTTTGTTCCTTTGTCTGTCTAAAAAGTTTTTTTTTTTTTTTTTTTTTTTTTTAATAAAGCACTTATTATCTGTAAGCCTCATGAATACATATGTTTAGAGATAAATTGTATAACAACCTCTGCAGCTGACTGATAGCACTAACATCTCCTCCATGCTGGATTCCACGTGTTTGCTTTGCAATTTAACCTCATTTAGTACCAAGCTTTCTCAAAAGACACAAAATGCAGAAGTCTGGTAAATGCATGCATATGTTGAGATGTAAAAGAAATGGGAGAGCAAGACATGACGTTTATATAAGTGAGGGTAGGCACACTTTGTTGTCATATGGTTGCATATATGCGTGTGCCAGTCCAGAAAATAGAGAGTACCATTGGCATAGATTTTTTTTCTCAGCTAATAAACCCCTCCTCTGAGGCAGCACAGTGCTGCCACTTGGCTCCTGGATTACAGCCAGAATCCGCCAACCCAGATCGGAGTGCAGGCAAAGCAAGTTCATATCACACTGCACCTGCCTATGGAGACACCCCGTTTGTCTTCCCAATATGCATGTATTCTCTCCATGTCAGTAGCTGACATTTGAAGATGTCAGCCATATTGCACTGAAGGCAGTCGCAGTTAAAATGGCTTTTGATATGAAGCTCAAAGTGAGAAATTCTATTCACTGTTTAATTTTGAAATACTTTTTAAAATATTCAAACAAATTATCAGAAGCTACTTCAAACTGAAAAATGAGCATCAGAGAATTTCCACATACTGGCAAAAATCTTAATAAATTGTAATGGCTGAGATATACGTATATGTGTATTTCTCTGAACATTTATACCAAGCTAATTTATTTTTATTTTTATTTTTATTTTTATTTTTATTTTTATTTTTATATTTTTTCTGATATCTATGTTTTGTTTGTTTGTTTGTTTTATTATAGACTTTTATTATATACTTTTCCTCTTCCAGATGATCAGAGTAAAGGCATTTGAATAATTTTGATACTTGTATCAAGTATGCTAATAGAATAAAAAAGTTCCATAAATACTTCCATATATTTCTGATATGACTGAAGCTTGAGAACATTTTTATAATATATATTTCTTGATGATAAAACTCTTTCAGATTGCTTCCAGGGGCCTACAGATTTAGCCAAAAACACAACTTAGAGGTGTTAATTTATAAAATAATATTTTGTACTTAAATAAATAAATCCAGGTCCATTAGTTTCCAAGGAAACTACAGTAGCTTCTGCATATCTTTTGACTAATATATTTTTTTTATTAAAAAAAAAAAGTTAGCATGACTTTTAATATGAATTACAAATTACTCTTCCATTTTGTAGCAAAATATTTCACAGATTCACAGCAACTTAGAAAACACAGAATGTTTTTATAAATCAGCTTAACACACAGAGGTCTTTTCCTGCAATAATTTGTAAAAACTACACTTATACTATTATATCTTTTTTACCAGTTACCTTTACAAAGAAGAAACTTTAGAATGACAGCAATCAATCAGTGAAACAAACAAACAAAAATCACCACCACCAACTAAAGTTTAGAAAGTTTCTGGTCAAAATAACAGAATAACCCCCCCCCTAAATCTGGTTGAGAGGTATTTAGTTTGAGTAACAGAGTCATCTCACACCTTGTGGAATTCTTTATTTATTTCCAAGTTATTTCTGCTGGGGTTATATACACCTGCTAAAAATCTTATCTCATACTAGAACACCAAACAGTCTAGAAAAACATTCTAATGTTCCAGCCCTTATAAGTTTTAAAAAGTAAGCTAATAAACCTAAATTGAGGTAGGTAATGAACTAATGAACAAAAATCAAATGCATACTCTATATTACTGGGAAAAGCTTGCATTTGCCTGTTCAGGAACAAAGATCACTTTTTTTTTTTTTTTAATCTTTCCTCTTTGGGGCTGTCATCAAAATTTTCCTTTGTCATGAGCAGTAGAAAAAATATCTATATTAAAGGAATAAGTCTCTACAGTCCTTAGATTAAACACAAGTTAGGTGCTTTAATTTAGCATTCTGATTCTCTTCCATATATTGCAATTGTTTACTTGCTTGTGTAAATTGGGGCGGGGGGGGGGGGGGGGGGGGGTTGGGGGGTGGATAATAATAATAAAAAAATTTACATTGGTAAAACTACATTTCATCTCTAAATGAAATGAGAATTAAGAAGGTAATAAAAAATGAAAATAATAGATAACCTAAAATAATGTACTGTAAACATAACAAAAATAAGAAGAAATAGGAGGATAAAGTACTACTGAATCTTCAGTTTTACACTGGTAAAAAAATAAAACAGTTCTACTGCAGATATATCTAGACGAGTCATTAATCTTCAAATATTAATCCTAAATATGAATACAAAATGTAACCACTATAAATATAACTTACAACTAAAATTCAAAAAGATTGCACTGATTTGATGATTCAAGCCAAAATCTTTTAATTTGCTAATGAAGTGAGCTTTAGATGCACTTTACCCAAACCTGTTAACCTTCCCTTCTTTTACAAATTCATTGGAATAGCACCAATCTGCTGACTCTTGAATTTCCATTGTAGTAATGATATGTTGATTTATTTTGAGTAGTTAGTGATGTCAGGTCCCTCAATAAAGTCTGATTGTCTGTGACTATTTATAGTTCAAACTATAAATAAATGACACATTACTGAATACAGAAACAGTTGCAAAACATCTAGTGTTTTCACAGACAGTAGGCTTATTATTTAAATTTTCTACAGTCATATACCTTTTGTTTTGACTGCAGTGAACATAGAGTTAAAAAAAAAACAAACTACTTGAAATGTAATTATCTAGAACTAAGCTTTCTGTCTACAAAATTTTCCAAAGTACTCATGTTACACCCAAATATGCTTGACATTTTTTTTCCCCTAAATGTGTTTTTAAAAGTTCTTATCAGCTACTTTATATATGTTTATGTGCATGTGTGTGCATATTTATATACATTGCTTTTGAAAAACTTGAAATTGAAAATGTTAAAATCATGAAAGGCTATTTGGCTGTGTTGTTTGCAGAACTCAGAAGTTTGGTATGAAGCAAAGGACAGAAAGTTAGAGGCAAACTTTGGGATCTGTAACAACTAATGTACTGACCAGAGATCTATTTCCTGGATTTTAGCATCTGTCCCAGAACTGCAATCCATCCTCCTTTTTCAGTCGGGATTTTGAATTTCATAGTCAGTTATATGCTTCATGGTATATATCACTCTTACTTGTGAAATGAAGTTTCAGGAATGAATATTGACATGTGTACTGAAGTCTTTGAGAATCGTGGAGACTGTGAAGAACAAAGCTCATAATGCTGTAAGAGGGTCAGTTGGTCCTGGTGCCTGCTTCTTTCTATGAAGTCTTATTTTATTCAACAGTTACCTAAACAGCCTATGATCTCAGGAAACTATTTCCAGCTGAATGCCCCATACCTTCTGGGGTGGAATTATATGTGTGCACAAGACATAGCCCTTTAATGTCAAAGCCCAATAAACGCCTAGATGTTTCTGCAACAATAAAGATGAAAATAACAGTAATGATGAGTGGTAAGTATTATGCTAGTATTTTTATTGTGATTCAAAGTAATAGGATAGAGGATTTTTACTAGTTTAAAAAAAAAAAAAAAAAGATTCCATTAGTGACAGAATTTTACAAGTTTACTCCACTTTCTCAAAAACAAACAACAACAAAACACTTTTCAAAGTAGCAGCCCAGTCTCTGTTCATAAGTGCAATAACTGCAAGCATAACTGGAAGCAATTAACAAACTTCTGATAAAATGAAAACTTTGCTTCAACTGTGATACAGCTAATTCAGTGTTGAGAGAAGACTCTGTTTTGTCTTTGATTGGTCCTAAAATGTGATTTCATTGGTGAAAAGATTCTAGATTCTAATGTGATCTCGCTGTTAAAAAGCAACTTTTTGTTCCACCTTTGTTCTACAAAAAGTTCTATGGCTGCAATCAATCACTTGAGTCCTGTACTGCTTAAAATCAATCAACCCTGAATGTATTGAGTGCATTCAGAATTGCAATTCAAATATCAAGTAAGAATATATATACCACAATAATTTCTCTCTGTGACCATTTACCCTATAAAATGCATATAAATTATTCTGACTCCTGTAGAGAAATAAAGAGCATCTTTCCTCCCCTCCTTATAGGGAAATTCAAGTTTTTCTTAAAATTTACAGCACTGTTATTTTTAAGTATTATATAACATATTATCTTGCCCATAATGTCTACTGTAACTAATAGAACTAATGCGTGTGAATCAAACAGATGATGCATCCCTCAATAAGAAAAAGAACAATTTTATCTTAATGTTATCAGACTCAGGCTAAGTATTTTGACCTCAAGACAGCAGTCTAAACACAGCCTAGAATCTTTCATGTTCTTTTTCCATAGTATGAGTGTTTTTTTGTTTGTTTGTTTGTTTGTTTGTAGTAAAAATGTTTGTGGAATTTTTGATTCTGTTACAGAAGAGTCCGATTTCTGTTACAGTGAATTATTAATGAGAAGATGTTTACTGGAAGCTCCTACTTTCTGTCTAGTTTTGGTACTGAGAAAGAGGCACCTTAAAATGCATCTGCCTTAGATGTTTATCTCAGGGCAGACTGAGTCACAACATGAAAATGCCTAATTGTCCCCATATGCAGAAGTAGACTATGGAAATAATCTGATTTTTTTTTAGGAAAAGAAGCCTAGCTTTCAGACAAATAAAGTAAGATGAGACTAAATCTCTTTTTTTTTTTTTTTTTTTTTGTAAGCACGATAAATATAAAATTCAGCACAATGAAGAATGACAAAACAAACAAACAAACAAACAAAGCTATTTACAAGTAAATAGAAACAAATTACCAGCAGTTCTTCTATTTCCAGCTCACCAAATTCCATAAAACGTTCCCATTGGCACAATCCTCCTTCTCTTGGACATTCATGTTTTTACTTGGACATCATGAATGATTGGGAATGATTGGGATTGATTGGGAATATGATCTAAGCTATGGAACAGCCCAACATTTAATATCAAAACAGATTTTGAATCTTGACTTGATTTTCTATGAATATTGGAGTGCTTGGAGTATGATATTAAGTAAAAACAGTTAATTATTTATTCAATGAAATTCGATAATCAAAATATAAGTCCCTATAAAGTTGGAGAGAATGAAACAGCATGACTCAATACTTGCAATTTGAGACACACAGCAAAAGGAAACAAATATACAAGTAAGTTAATGCATTACAATTGAACCTACTATTATCCAATGTTATAATAATGGTCTGAAGTTACTGTTTGTTTAAATGCATCTGTTACTGGCACAAATAAAAGTGCACAATTAGTGAAGCAAGCTTTTTTTTTTCCTCGTTGTTGTTGAATTCCACTTTGTTAAATGTTTCACTGCATATTGCTTCTGAATCAAGTTGTTTGTCTGAGGTTCCCTCCAAAGAAGGATGCCGAACACAAATCACCCTGAAAACAGTATTTCCAAAGAAGTTTCCTTAACGTGCATTTTCTTCTCCCTCTTCTTCTTCTTCTTCTTCTTCTTCTTCTTCTTCCTCTTCTTTCTTTCTTCTCCTCCTTCTCCTTCTCCTTCTCCTTCTCCTTCTCCTTCTCCTTCTCCTTCTCCTTCTCCTTCTCCTTCTCCTTCTCCTTCTCCTTCTCCTTCTCCTTCTCCTTCTTCTTTTTCTTCTTGTGTCCTGGTTTCAGTTAGGACAGAGTTAACTTTCCTCCTAGTAGCTGGTAGGGTGCTATGTTTTGGATTAGGATGAGAAGAGAGCTGATAACATGCTGATGTTTTAATTGTTGTAGAGCAGTGCTTACACCAAGCCAAGGACTTTTCAGCTTCTCACTCTGCCCTGCCAGTGGAAGGCTGGGGGTGCACCAGGAGCTGGGAGGGGATAGACCCAGGACAGCTGACCCAAACTGGCCAAAGGGGTATTCCATGCCATCTGATGTCATGCTAAACAATATATAGGGGTGGCTAGCCGGGGTGGGGGGCCAGCTGCTCGGGGATAGGCTGGGCATCGGTCAACGGGTGGTGAGCAATTGCATTGTGCATCACTTGTTTCGTACACATTATTAGTAGTAGTACTATTATTATTATTATTATTATTTTCCTGACTTAATAAACTGTCTTTATCTCAACTCACAGGCTTCACTTTCCTGTTTCCCTCCCCCATCCCAGAGAGGGAGGGGGGAGGGTGAGCAAATGGCTGTGTGGTGTTTAGCTGCTGGCCGGGTTAAACCACAACATCTTGTTTGTTTGTTTGTTTCCAATTCTTTTGAAATATTGCAGTTTACATAAGAAAAAAGTATCACTCAATACATACTGATCACAAAATATTTGCCCCCAGTTTATACAAAATATTATTCAGGCGGTTCTGTAAAATTGATTTCATTTAAGAAAAATGAACCTGGACAGGTTGGATCGATGGCCAAAAGCCATTGAGATGAGGTTCAACATTGCTAAGTCACAGGGCCTGCACTTTGGTCACAGCAACCCCATGCGATGCTATAGGCTTGGGGCAGAGTGGCTGGAAAGGTGTGCAGAGGAAAAGGATCTGGGGATGCTGACTCATGCTCATCTGAACATGAGCCAGCAGTGTGCCTAGGTGTTGTTGGCATCAGCAACGGAAACCTGGCTTGTATCAGGAACAGCGTAATCAGCAAGGAAAGGTGATTGTTCCCTTGTTTTCTGCTCTGGTGAGGCCTCACCTCAAGTACTATGTTCAGTTTTGGGGCCCTCAGTACAAGAAGGACATCGAGGCACTGGAGTGTGTCCAGAGAAGGGCTATGAAGCTGGTGAAGGGCCTGGAACACAAGTCCTGTGAGGAGCGGCTGAGGGAACTGGGGTTGTTTAGTCTGGAGAAGAGGAGGCTTAGGGGAAACCTTATTGCTTTCTACACCTACCTGAAAGGAAGTTGTGGGGAGCTGGGGGTCGGCCTCTTCTCACTGATAACTAGTGATAGGACTAGAGTGAATGGCCTCAAGCTGCACAAGCAGAGGTTTAGGTTGGAAATTAAAATTGGTCTTTTCCAATCTTAATGATTCTGTGATTCCAGGAAGTGCTTTAGCTATCTGGCTATCTATTGATCACTTCCTGTAGATCGATTTCATTGACACCACATTTGTAAAAAAGAAAAGAAGTATATATTTGGGAGGAATTTCCTTTTCTTGCTTTTAATTTCTATTGCACTGATATCATTCCTTAGTTTAGCACCTTAAATAGGATAAAAACTGCAGAAGTCTCCTATGCAGAAAACAACAACAACAACCAACAACAACAACAACAAACATTATGGTGAACTCTGTAATGTCTCATGCCTTCAAAGCATACCAAATTATAAGTGAGATGAGAAGAAATGACACATTTGCCATTTAAGAATTTTTAATATTTTAAAAGACAGATCAGATTTTAATCTGTTAAGAGCACTCAGAAATAAAGTCATGAAAATTCCTCTCTTCCTCCTTCCACTGTGTATACAAGTTCATGTCAGTGTCAGGCCCATATTTTTTAGCTTTTTTTTGATCACATAAAATCCACATGATTGACAAAAAAATCCCACAAGTGTCTTCTTTCCCCAAACTTTCATAATAGGAACTAGATACTTAGTCTTATCAAATCTTGTTAACAACTATAGCTTCTTGCAGATGTCTGCATTATGCTCTGAAGTATATCTTAATTCTCACTGTGAAAATTTGCCAGTATTCCCAATTGTCAGTTTTAGCTTTGAGAAGCTGTTGAAATACTAATTTTTATACCATTTTAATATATTGGTTTTATTATACACCAATAGATTTTGCACTGCACCATATTAAAATAATTTTCCTTGTAGAATTCTGCTGATCTTAGACCACTTTCTTACTTCCTTGTCTTTCCTTGGGATAATCACAATTGAAATAAGACAGCAATGGTATTTTTAATACTTTTTATTTATTTATTTATTTATTCTTTCCCAAGCATGATTCCATATAGGAGTGCACTTTTTACTTTCTTTGAAAATCTACAATTTTATAAGTGTAGAATGTAATCAGGAACCTTTTCAGCTGCCATCATGAGCTGGAAATGGGGAATTTAATCATCTCAAACACAACGCTAAAACAGGATATGATTTTATTGGGACTCCCTAGGATCTCCTTTTTATGATACATATTAGACTAAAATTCACATTAATTTTACAAGAGGGAGAGTATTTGACAAAGAGGCATGAAGCACGCTGATATTATGCCTCTTTTGTGTCTGCTCATTTTGACCACTTTTATTATATAAACAGAAGGCTCACCTAAAATTTCATACTACTGCTAAAAATTATAGTAAATAGAATAGAATGGGATGGAATGGAACGGAATGGAACGGAATTAATAGAATGTAATAAAAACACTTTTCAGGACATTTTTTCCTAGCTATTAATGATTTAAAACCAAATACTATAGTTCCAAAGTATTTTGCTCAAAATTCAAAATATTTAAAATTAAAAAAAAAAGAAAAAAATATATGGGAACTTTAAAATGAATGTCAGTTTCAACAAAAAGAAAAAAACTTTGTTTTAATGTTGTAAATGTAGTTCAAAAATGTAATTGACAGCATAACATATACATAACTGATCCTTATACATACATAACGTATACAACTGATCCTTAAAGTAATGGTACTTAGTAAGATTAAATTGTGCTTTTAACATACCATATATACTCTTCCTTTGTTGTTTGTTGTGTTGTTGTTGTTTCCTTATTAGATTTCACTCTGCATGGATTAGCACCCCTCTTTCAAATATGAAATTACTTAATCTTTACATAATTATATATATTTTTTTCTTTCAGGGAAATTAAAAAAAAAAAAAAGAGAGAGTTTGGGCTTTGAGGAGGAAGGGGAAGGGTAGAGATGTGAATAAATAATTACTGTCACTTTTTTTGTCTTTTTTTTTTTTTTAAACCATTCCTGTTGCACAAAATCTCATAAAACATCTTTATGCTATTAAATATATATATATAATCAACATTATTAGCATATTAAAGGTGAAAGAATTCCAAAGTGCATTTTCCTTTTGGTTTATGGAATTCAACATTATTTCATTTTCAGTACTTACCACTCACTCCCTGTTCTGACCTATGCATACTCAGATAAATCTATTTTCTTAAGAAGAGGCAGAAATGCTTTCTAACCTCTAACTGTGCCGAAGTTCAACTTCATTATGTATAAGTAGCATTCTGTGCTCAAACATACACCTGTACAATAGCAAGCAAGCAGAGTTTTTAAATTCTTAGATTTTTCATGATTATTTAATATCCATGACTGTGAGTCAAGCACTACTGGCCTCCTGAGATTCATTCTAAGTGTACTGCTAGCTACCACAGCAGATGCTGCAAACTGATGATGAATGTCAAAACATTAGTGCATTTATTTTGCTGGTTTAACTATCAGTGCGCATCTCAAAACAGAGAGGGTTTTCTTGTTTGTTTTGTTTAGATTCCCATTTTCCCCTTCCCCTTCCTCCCTCCCTCTCTTTCTTCTTTCTCTCTTTTTTCTTCTTTCTTTCTTTCCTTCTTTCTTTCTTTCTTTCTTTCTTTCTTTCTTTCTTTCTTTCTTTCTTTCCTTCTTTTTCTTTCTTTTTCTTTCTTTCTTTCTTTTTCTTTCTTTCTTTCTTTCCTTCTTTCTTTCTTTCCTTCTTTTTCTTTCTTTCTTTCTTTCTTTCTTTCTTTCTTTCTTTCTTTCTTTCTTTCTCTTTCTTTCTTTCTTCCTTCCTTCTTTCCTTCTTTCCTTCTTTCCTTCTTTCCTTCTTTCCTTCTTTCCTTCTTTCTTTCCTTCTTCTTTCTTTCTCTCTCTTTCTTTCTTTCTTTCTTTCTTTCTTTCTTTTTCTTTTTCCCAAAAATACCTTAATTACTAGTTAATTTAAGACCCATAGTTCTTTTCCTCAGGAGATGCTACAGAGAAAAAGGTTGTTCTTACTTTTTTTATAATGTACACAAGACGTAGAAAAAACATTTGAATTAATGATTTCAAATTAATATAATAACCAAATGCCTATAAAAATACCTGGGTCCTCTAGCATCATTAGTAATAGATTATAATAAAATCCAACAACATTAAGTTCAATTATTTGTATAAAAAAACAGGCAGGCGGATGTCTTTAGAAATTTTTCCCACTGCCTTGTCATAGGGCTTCTGTGAAATCAAGTTTTCCATATAATGCATGTATCTCTTTGTACCTCAAAATTCACCTGTTTCAATTGCAGGTAAACTATCTACTTCATTTTGGAGGTGACACCTCAGATACCTCATGTGACCACAGATGCAGAAAATCTTACATAGAGAACAGGTTAATACCTCCTAAGGTACCTCAAATTTTACTACTCCAAGCTATTAATACCAGACATTTATTCAGAAATCAATAGACAGACAGAATAAAATGGACAGTATTAGAATCACACATTCAAAAAAACTTGCATTTGAGAGCAGTAAACTTCTCAGCTGCAGCATGTTGCTCAGGACTGTATTCAGTCACCTGGTCGTGGAGATCTCCAAGGATGGAGACTCCACAACCTCTCTGGGCAACCTGTTTTGGTATTTCAGCACCCTCACTATAAAAATAAATAAAAATAATTAAAAAAAATCACAGATTTAGAAGGAAATATCTGTTTTTCAGGTTGTACCCATTGTCTTAGCTTTTTCACTGAATACTACTCAAAAAGAGTCTGACTCCATCTTCTATGCTCATCCATCAGGTTTTTATAGACATTGGTAAGGTTCTCCTGAGCCTTCTCTTCCACAGGTTGAACAGTCCGAACTTTCTCAGCCTCTCCTCTTTCAGATGCTTCAAACAATCACCTTTGTTCTTTCACTGAACTTGTTTTGGTATGTCCATGTCTATCTTGTACTGAGGAATGCAGAACAGAATGCAGTACTTGAGGTGAGTGCTGAGCAGAGAGAAAGGACCACATTCCTTGACCTGCTGAGTATGCTGGGCTCCTAATGAGCCCCAGAGGCTGTTCACTTTATTTACTGCAAGGGCATATTGCTGGCACATGTTTAATTTGTGCAACAGGAACCACAGAGCCTTTTCCTTCATTCAGTTAGCTCCCAGTTTGTACTGGTGGATGGATTATGTGGCTTACAAATTAAGCACATTGTTTGCACCTCATGTTATGAGTCAAAATAAACCTTTGTAGAGGTATAAATTTACATGCTAAATTCACATATGTCTCAAGAATATCTGGAAAAGAGGTATGAGTTTGATTACTTAGTTTTAATAATATTTCTTTAGATTATTAAAATTTTTAACAATTACCGTTTAGATATGAAAACTGTTAATGTTTTATTAGGACAAATATTCAAGTCAGACAATAAGAGCTTTCTTTCATCACATTAATAGCACTCATATAAGAATCATTAACTAAAGAGAATTTAAAAGAAATTCTTTAAAAAAGAACAAAAAACTGACAACATATTATAAAGATGAAAATTAAACCTGCACACAAGCACATCTTCGGACTCAAATGTTAAAAGTTTTAGAAGGATATTTATTTATTTATTTATGGCAATTTTAAAATAACTTTTTTTTTCCAACTGCACAGAATTCTATACAGAAGAAATATCTTTATAGATGATTTGGATGAGGAAATTGAGTGTACCCTTAGTAAGTTTGCAGATGACACCAAGTTGGTGGGAAGTGTCGATCTGCTGGAGGGTAGGAAGGCCCTGCAGAGGGACCTGGACAAGATGGGTCAATGGGCAGAGGCCAATGGGATGAGGTTCGACACGGCTAGGTGCTGGGTCCTGCACTTTGGCCACAACAACCATGCAGCGCTACAGGCCTGGGGCAGATTGGCTGGAAAGCTGTGCAAAGGAAAAGGATCTGGGGGTGCTGACTGATGCTCACCTGAACACTAGCCAGCAGTGTGCCCAGGTGTCCAAGAAGGCTGACAGCATCCTGGCTTGTATCAGCAATAGTGTAGCCAGGAGGACCAGGGAGGTGATTGTTCCCCCGTAGTCTGCTCTGGTGAGGCCACACCTCAAGTACTATGTTCAGTTTTGGGGCCCTCAGTACAAGAAGGACATCGAGGCACTGGAGCATGTCTGGAGAGCATGTCTATGAGGCAGGTGAAGGGCCTGGAACACAAGTCCTATGAGGAGCAGCTGAGGGAACTGGGGTCGTTTAGTCTGGAGAAGAGGAGGCTTAGGGGAAACCTTATTGCTTTCTACACCTACCTGAAAGGAAGTTGTGGGGAGCTGGGGGTCGGCCTCTTCTCACTGATAACTAGTGATAGGACTAGAGTGAATGGCCTCAAGCTGCACAAGCAGAGGTTTAGGTTGGAAATTAGGAGACATTTCTCCTCAGAAAGAGTAGTCAGGCATTGGAAGGGGTTGCCCAGGGAAGTGGTGGAATCACCGTCTCTGGGGATGTTTAAGGAAAGGTTGGACCTGATGCTCAGGGACATGATTTACTGGGTGACATTAGTAGTAGGGTGATGGTTGGACCAGATGATCTTGAAGGTCTTTTCCAGCCTTAATGATTCTATGATTCTATGAAATGCATCTTCATCTTTTAAACGAAAACATTTAAAATTTACAAAAGACCTTTTTGTTCTGCCAAAGTTTAACTTAATACACTTTTTTCTTTTTTTTTTTTCCCAAAAGTTCATAATAACTTAAAATATATATATATATTCAAAGATTATCTTTGCTTTTTTACAACTAAAAATTCTATCATCATCCATTGAAGCATTTTTTCCCCACAATGTTAGAAAAAGTTCTGCTTATCCACAGGACAGACATCTCTCAATATATCTGTTGAGACATAAAACATAAACATTTAAAAAAAGAAAAAAATCACCATTTTTCAGAATTCAACTGTTTATAGTTAATACAGAACTGGTTAGTTCCTGGTCTGCTATTAGGAAAACAAACGCCATTTTCCTTTAGAATGCTCATTAGTACTGTCCTATTGCAGAAGAAGTTCAGTGATGACTGAATTTAATGTGGGATTTATTCAAACATAGATATCCTTTTCCAAATCAGTTATTTCAGCCTCTCTTTATAGTCATTCCTGAGAAGAAGGGCATGTCTTCTCTGACCTATTTTAGACATCCTTGGGATCATGTCCAAGATTTTTTTTTTTTAATTTATTTATTTTTCTCTGCTGTTTATGAAGAGATCTGAGAACAACTAGATCATATGAAGATGTTCAGTAGATGTCTATTCCTGCATGAGGGGAATCCCATGAATAACTGAGTACTTCTACTGCAAAAACAGTTCAACAGTTAAATGGTCCCTGGCTGTTGATAGCTTACTGGTGCACAAACTTTGTAAATGAGTATAGAGCATAAGCGATATATTTTAGAAACAGGGGAAGACAAAGATAAAGATGACTGGAGTGCACAGTATTTAACATTGAGGTTTTCTCTTCAGTGGAATATTCATATTACATTATACTCGAAACTGCATTACCATATGGCTGTCTTTATACCCCTTAACAGTATTTTGTATGAATTTATTTCACTCTTCCACAGGAAAGACATAGAAGAAGGATGTGTCAATATTAATGCTAATAGAGGTTAAACTGTTTTCATTAACAAATTGGATTCCTGCTCAGAATAGGACAGTCTGATCAGCAGGTCCTTTCTTTTCTTCTCGTTCCTCCCATGGTTTCATTTATTTTCACTGGACACTGAGAAAACAGAGAATGAGAAAAGTCTATTCTGTCACAACCAAGCATTCAAAAAACATAATTTTTAATAGGATAAAGTAGAAAAAATAAAGAAATTCAGAAGAAAACACAGTTTTCTAAAATTAAAAAAAATAGAAAAAATATTTTTGTAAGCTTAATTAAATAATGAAAATGTAATATAAATTGCAGGGCAATTTTTAAATTATTATTATTATTCACTTGATTTTTAATCTTTTTTTTTTTCTTTTGGTCTTGACCTCATTGAAATCAATGAGATGCTTCAGTAATCACAAAATAATATGTTTCATTTTCTATCTCTTCTCTCACTGCACCTCTCTGATCTTGTTTTGATGGCTCATACTAATCCCTGTGAAACAACCTAATACATTTTTTGTTTATTTTGAGAAAGACAGGAGGTAAAAAAAAGGAAGGAATTTCTAACACAGGTTAGTGTTTTTTTTGTTGTTGGTGGTGGTTTGTTTGTTTATTTGTTTGTGTTACTTGTTCTGGCTCAGACAATAGGAGAAAACTAATGAATTCTTTTAAATACAAGGCATTTTAAATACACTAGTACCCTAGTGGTATAAAACTTGCTTAGATTCATGCTTTATCACATTTTTAAGAAGAAAGTTAATGAAAGAATATTGCTTCATTCATGACTTAGTTTATAGTCGTATATTTAGTTTTCCACATATTGCTTTCCTTATATTGCAAACAGTAACAACAGTATATGAAATATTCTTAGTTTTAATCATGCAAGCAGATATCGTTAAGTTCACTAGCAGTTAAAGGTAGAAAAGAACAGATGGTTTAATCCTCCAGGATGTTAAAACCCTTGAAAGTTTCTGGGTTAAGTATGAAAAATAAAGAAAACTGTAAATAAATAAGGAAACAAACAAACAAACAAACAGCCATTAGTCTGTACTTTTTACACCAGTTTTGCCTTCCACTAGATTTTGGTTTCAGTTGTGTATTCTTTGTCCATTTATTATTGGTGATAGCTCCCTTTATTGTCTTGTCTTTCTCCAGGTAAAATATCATCTCCTTCAGAGAAGTTCAGAGCTTTTCTTTAGCAATTTAATAAAATCTTAATAGCAGTGATCCATGACTTGGAGATCAGATGGTGATAGATGCCTGCAGGCCTAATAATGGCATTGCCTGAAATAAAAGTATAATTAATATATTGTGAAATATAGAGTGATTCCTAACGTCTCTGCAGTGTCACGCAGATGCCATATTTATTGAAAACATGAACACTACTTATTATTAATGTTTGCCAGAGTTTATACTTGAAGTGATTTCTAGTACATTCTTTAGTACTTTTTTTATATCCTACTGTATTTTCCATTGAATTCATGTCCACCAATTTGTAAGTTAACTTCTTACATCATAGAATCATAGAATTATTTAGGATGTAAAAGAACTCTAAGATCAGATCATCTAGTCCAACCTTTGCATTAGCCCTGCCAAGTCCACCAATAAACTATGCTACTAAGTTCTACATTCTACATCTACATGTTTCTTGAAGACCTCCAGGGATGGTGACTCAGCCACTTCCCTGGGCAGCCTGTTCTAATGTAAAGTAAATAAATTTCTCCTAATATCCAACCTAAACCTCCCCTGGTGCACCTTCCTCTTGTCTTATCACTTGGTGCTTGGGAGAAGCGCCCAGTTCCCACCTTGTTATAACTTCCTTTAAGGTAAGTAAATGTAATTAAGGTAAAGTATAATAAGGTCTCCCCTGAGCCTTCTTTTCTCCAAGCTAAACAACCCCAGCTCCCTCAGCCGTTCCTCAGAAGACTTGTTCTCTAAACCCTTCAGCAACTTCTTTGTCCTTCTTTGGACATGCTCCAGCACCTTGATGTCCTTCTTGTAATGAGGGGCCTCAAACTGAACACAGTATTCAACGTGCAGCCTCACCAGAGCAAAATACAAAAGGCCAATCACTGTCCTAGTCCTGCTGGCTACACTATTACTGATACAAGCCAGGATGCTGTTTGCCTTTCTGACCACCTGGGCACGCTGCTGGTTCATATTCATCTGGCTAGCAACCAACACCCCTACATGTCTTTCTGCCAGGCAGTTTTCCAGGCATTCTTTCCCCAGCCTGTAGTGTTGCATAGGGTTGTTGTGCTCCAAGTGCAGAACCTGTCACTTAACCTTGTTGAACTTCATATAGTTGGCCTCAGCCCATCGGTCTAACCTATCCAGTTACCTTTGCAGAGTCCTCCTACCCTCGAGCAGATCAACACTCACACCTAACTTGGTGTCATCTGCAAACTTACTGAGGGTGCACTCGATCCCTTCATCCAGATCATTGATAAAGATACTGAAGAGAACTGTCCGCAATACTGAGCCCTGGGGGACACCACTAGTGACTGGCCTCCAGCTAGATATAACCCCATTCAACACAACTCTTTGGGACTGGCTACCCAGCCAGTTTTTAATCCAGTGAAGCGTATACCCCCTTCCAAGCCTTGAGCAGCTAATTTCTTCAGGAGAATGCTGTGGGAAATGGCATTAAAAGCCTTACTGAAGTTTAGGCAGACCACATCCACAGCCTCTCCCTCAACCACTGAGTGAGTCACCTAGAAGAAGGAGATCAGGTTCATCAAGCAGGACCTGCCTTTGATAAACCCATGCTGACTGAGCTACATCACCTGGTTGTCCTGTAAGTGCTGCATGATGGCACATGATATCTGCTCCATGAGCTTCCCTGGCACTGAGGTCAGACTGACAGACCTGTAGTTTCCTGGATCCTCCTTCCAGTCCTTCATGTAGATGGGCGTCATATTTTCTAGACATCAGTCGACTGGGACCTCTATTGATAGCCATGACTGCTGATAAATGAGGGAAAGTGGCTTGATGAGCACTTCCGCCAGCTCCCTCAGTACCTTCTGAGGTGGATCCCATCTGGTCCCATAGACTTGTATACATCTAAGTGCAGTATCAGGTCTCTAAGCATTTCCTTGTGGATTATGGGGTCTCCCTGTCTCTAGCTCAGGGGGCCGAGTACCCAGAGAACAACTGGTCTTGCTACTAAAGACTGAGGCAAAGAAGGCATTAAGCCTTTTCCTCATCTCTTGTCACTATGCTTCCCCCCACATACAATAAAGAATGGAAACTCTCCTTGGTCCTCCTTTCCTGGTTCATATACATATATTGCCTTTAGCAGCAATAACCAGATTGAACTCAAGCTCAAGTCCAGCCTTCCTGGACTCCTTTGTCCTCCAGGACTGCCTCTCAAGGGACTCTGCCAACCAGTCTCCTAAACAGGCCACAGTCTGCCCTCCAGAAGTCCAGGGTGGCAGTACTTCTAAACCCTCTCCTTACTTTTCCAAGAATTGAAAACTATTAATTCATGACTGTTGAGCCCAAGATGTCCTCTAACCTTCACATCACCCCCAATTCCTTCTCTATTTATGAGCAAAATGTCCAACAGGGCACCATCCCTAGTTGTCTCACTCACCATCTGTGTCAGGAAGTCATCTTCCACACACTCTAGAACCCTCCTACACTGTTACCTCTCTACTGTGTTGTAGTTCCAGCAAACATCTGGTAGGTTGAATTCCCCCATGAGAACAAGGGCTAGTGATTGTGAGATTTCTCCCAGCTGTCTGTAGAATATTTTGTCTGCCTCTTCACCCTGGTTAGGTGGTCTGTAACAGATGCCCAGCACGACATCTGCCTCATCAGCCTTCCCCCTGATTCTTACCCATAAACACTTAACCCCATCATCTCCATTTTTAATCTCAAATCAATCCAAACACTCCCAAACATATGGGGCTACCCCACCACCTCTCCTTCCTAGCCTATGCCTTCTGAAGAGATTGTAGCCACCCATTGCAGCGCTCCAGTCATGCAAGCCATCCTACCATGTTAGTGATAGCAACTATGTCAATTTTCCTGATGTACAATGGCTTCCAGCTTCTCTTCTTTGCTGCCCATACTGCATGCGTTGGCGTGGATGCACTTCTGTTGGACTAGCAATCCTGACACCTTTTTTGGGGCAGAAGCCCTAATTCCTGAATGACCATTCCCAGGCACTTTTGTGATTTCTAGCCTGTCAAGGTCCCTTGTGCCTTTGCTGTTGCATGGCTCTCCATCCCGTATCTCATCAACGGTGACAGACAGATGGACCTCACTAGCACACCATCCTGTAACCATTGTTATACCACCCCTAGGTTTGTCTCTGTCAAGCCTGGTTTTATCCCTTTTCCCCTTCAAATCTCCTTTGAAGCCCTACCAATGAGCCCTGATAACTCCTGAGCAAATATCCTTTTTCTCCTTAGAGACAGGTGAACCCTGTCCATTGCCAGCAGCTCTTGTGTCTTGTAGAATGACCCGCGATCAAAAAAACCAAAGTTCTGCCTGTGAAACTAGGCTTGGAGTCAGATATTGATTTGCTGGCTCTTCCTGTTCCTTGCTTTGTCAATTCCTGCAACTGGAGAGATAGAGGAAAACGCTACTTGTGCTGCTTACCCCCTTAACTACTTGTCCAAAGGCCCTGAAGTCTCTTTTGATTGCTCTCGGACCTTGTCTTGAATATTCTTCATCAACTACCAGAAAAATCAATAACAGGTCCAAGGGCTGAACGAGGGCAGGAAGCTTTCTCTTCACATCCCTAATCTAAGCCCCAGCAAAGCAGCAGACCTCCCTCTGAAGTGGGTCAGGTCTGCATATTGGGCCTTCTGTTCCCTTCAGAAGGGAGTCTCCCAGAACAAAAAACCATCTTTTTTTTCTTGGTTCCCACTGTTTTAATGCAGGGTCTACCAACGTGACCTTAGCATCACCTCCAAGACAGATGTACAGTGTTCCTCAATAGTGTTTATATCACCCTGCACAGCTTCACACCTATTGTGCAGGGGCACCTAAGAAGGTGGGGAAGTCCCTGAGGGGACATGTCTGTTGCACCAGGCAGGGACTTGTTGCCATTGCCCCTTATCCTCTAGGTCAGTGCTTTCAGTTGGGTGGAGAGAGGATAGGGAAACCTCTCTAAAAAGTGTCCCTTCTGCTTGCTGGGCGTGCCTCAGGGAAGGCAGGGAGTGACTCCAGTAATCTGTCTCCTTCTCGGACTCCCAGATATTCCTCAGCCCATGCACCTCTGTCACTCGGTGGAGGAGTGCCTCCACCTGGGTGCACCTCCTACAGGTGTGCTTGCTCCTACTGTCCTGACCTGGAGTAAGAGTAGGGCACACCCTGCAGCTCGACACCTGGGTGGCAGATGTGTTCCCCCTAGACTTCTGCTTGGGAGGCTGCTTTGCTTGTGGGGGGTGCTGAGCTCTGATAGGCCCTGGCATTCTGCCGGGTGGATGCCATTGCTCACTGATCAAGCTGGCCAAATTTCCATGCCCTCCTGCACAAACAGCCATGCCATGCCCTGACTGCAGCACCTTGCCCTGTTTGCCAATCCCAGTTGTGGTGCCCCTGGTCACTGCGCTCCCTCAG
The DNA here is from genome assembly GCF_013377495.2 of Cygnus atratus. Taxonomy (NCBI): domain Eukaryota; kingdom Metazoa; phylum Chordata; class Aves; order Anseriformes; family Anatidae; genus Cygnus; species Cygnus atratus. The sequence continues at coordinate 170,575,644 of NC_066362.1, read as the reverse complement.
AGCTGCTTTTGTATGATGGGGTTGCAGGGTGGGCTGCTCTTGGTTCTACCCAAGCTTTGTCAGCCACCCTCGTGAAGGCTGCCAGCTCCTGGCATCTCCCTCTGCTGCCTAGAGTTGTCTTAATGTAGGAAACCCACTGCACACCGCAACCCCCACTCTGCTTCAGAACGCATCCGCCCCAGAGCAGATTGCCTTGGTGAGAGAGATATACCACCGTGGAATAAACAACATCATATAACCACTGATATTGCAGTTAAACATCAGTGTTTAATATAAGGGTGATTTATGTCAGCATTACCATTGTCATATGCAAACAAATTTAGCTATACAGTGTCTATGTCTGGAAGCATTTTACCTGGCATCTAATCATAGGTTCACATAGTTCTATTTGTTTTTATAACAACAACAACAACAAAATCATAGAATCAGCTGGGTTGGAAAAGACCTTCAAGATCACCAAGTCAAAGAACAAAATAAAAATAAAGACTTCAATCTGATTAAATACAGGTATATGCACAATAGGTATATAGGGCACTTACAACGTATCACAAGAAAGACAGAAAAGAAGTTTCAGTCTTGCACAGAAGTTGCGTAAAAATTATGGGGAAGGTGAAAAGTATAAATTTATTATTTAAAAAAAAAATTTGATTTACCATCCATAATTCCATATGAATTTCAAAGTAGAAGAATTCTGAAAGGAATATCTGTGTGGGAGAAAGGAAAGAAAAAGTTACACTACAGAATTCATGGCCAACGTTCCAATGGTACTGGAAAACGCTGGTATAAAATGACCTGATCTCATTTCTCGCTATTTCTGCAACCTTTTTAACATGGATAAGTAATTTTTCCCTACAAGAATATTAGTTCTTATAACCTGTCTGTAATATGATGATGTTACGATGCTTACTTAAATTACTTTATTCTGTTCTTCTATATAAACAAAAACTATAAATTACATTATTATTTTTTAAAGGACTACTAATTGGCTTTCCACTATGAAATAAAATTTCCATACATAGTAAAGACACTGTGAGTTATTTCCTGTATGGAGAAATGGAGAAATACTGAATGTAAGCAGAAAAAAATAACAGTTATATGCATGTGTGTGTAAATTTTAAGTATTATATTTAGTTTTGTTCTCATTATTATCAAAAAGATAATGTGGAAATACAAAATGTTTTCAAAAAGTATATGGACAGTTTCAAGAAGAATATGAACATTTTTAAGTGTTTGAGCAAACATAAATACTAAAAAGTAATAAGGAATAATTCTAAGCTGTAGGGAGAGCTAGTCATAAGACACTTAAACTTAGATATCCACAATATTCTTGTGTACACTAAAGCTGAATATCTAAGACCTCATGAATGGAGATCTGTGACATCGTCCATCTGCATAAGGGCTGGTGAATAATATGATTTGAAGCAGCATCCATCATCACAGAGAACTACTTTATGTTTTATCCACAAGGCACTAGCTAAGATAGGATCTCAGGGAGATGAGCACTCTTTGGTAGCATCTTCTAGGACTTATATAAGCTATATTGTTTCCAGTTTGTCATCTTCTTACATACATATTTAATGAATCCATATATTCCTCTCAAAAGTTTAACTGTAAGCAGTTTTATCTATTCACTTTCTCCTGTTTTTGCCTTTTTGTTTACTGTAATATATGTTTACTGATTGTGGAAGTGGGATTCATTTGAACTAATACGAAATATTACCGATTGATTCACAATTGAATCATATTTAGCAATATTGATTTGCAATTAGATACCTGCTACAGCATGAAACCTACCCAACAGCAGGGCTTAAATGAATTAAACTTTGAGTACATTTCCACAGCTCCAACTAAATAAATCTACATGGTATAAGCTGGAAAACAAGAAAGCAATAGATTAACTTTGTTCCATGGATGTTGTTAACTTTGGAGTTTTGTAACACATTTGGGACAGGAGACCCAGAGATAGAAACCCCAGGGACAACTGGGTAGGACATACCAAGAAAGTTTGAAAGATTGTCTTGTAGCTGTGTGATTAGCAAGGGCATTGGTAGTTTATGCCAACATACTAATTTGGAAAGCAGTAAATGGTTAAAACAGTGGTCTCCAAGGAGGTCAGAAGGATACATACTGAGTATCTAACACTGTGTACAAACTGAGTGCAATGTAGAGCCATTACAGGAAGGTATCAGGGCAATAGCCAGAACTTGACCTACCATGTCAGAAAGACTCCCCTATTTCCTTGCGTACATGACATCAGTCAAAGACGGACTGAAATGGCTGGGGGCTTTCAGTTGTCTGTGTCAAGTGGGGCAAAATAGAAATTCCAGAACTTAAATTGCTATCCTTCCACTGTCACCATCCTGTTGAGTAAAGAAATTTTAGATCAATGTTACTGAGTTGTATGGTTGTTTCCTTTTACCTACTTCTCTCTTAGTTTTCCTATGACAGACACAACATAAACTACTCACTGTAAGATCCATTTATAGTCTGCAGATAAAAAGAAGCAACTCCAGGGAACTTTTTTTTTTTTTTTTTTTAAATTGTAGCTTAGACGTCCCATTCCAGGGCAATGACTCCTCTGGATGTTCTGACTCTGAATCATAGACCTAGCAATGACAGAAAACATTCATGTAACTTACATAATTTAATGTAACTAATTCATAATCATTTTAAAATAATATCCAAGTAACTGGATATTAACAGCCAAGATGTCAAACATTTTAGATGTGAAAAAAAAAAAAAAACCTTGTCCTGTGCATATTTACTAAATTTTTCTTGTGTGTGTGTGTGTGATCCCTTAAGCATCATTAATACATAGATTTGTGAGTCATCCGGAGCTAAAAAGAATGTCACAACGTTATAAGAATGTGCATTGGGTTTCCATGGCAAGGGTTTGGTTGTGGGGGGGCTGCAGGGCACTGTGAGAAGAGTCCAGAAGCTGCCACATGTCAGATCAGAGCCAGTTGCAGATGACTCCAAAAGGGACCCACGGCCGGCCAAAGCAGAGCCAATGAGTAACACTGGTTGTGCCTCTGTGAGAGCAGGTTTCAGAAAGGGAAAAAAAATCCTGCACAACAGCAGCTGGGAGAGAGGAGTGAGAACATGTGAGAGAAAGAACCCTGCAGACCCCAAGGTCAGCGCAGAAGGAGGGCAGGAGGTGCTCCAGGCAGTGGAGCAGAAGTTCCCCTGCGGCCTGTGGAGAGGCCCCTGGTGGAGCAGGCCGTCCCCCTGTAGCCCATGGGTACCATGGTGGAGCAGATCTCCACGCTGCAGCCCATGGAGGAGCCCACAGTTGACAAGGTATCGGCTGAAGGAGACTGCAACCCATGGAGAGCACCCACAGCAGCAGACTCCAGGGCAGAACTGCAGCCTGTGGAGAGGAGCCCACACAGGATCTAAGCCTAAAGATGATTAAAATAAGAACATAAATTTGTTATATATATAAAAACATATATAAAGTTATACAGGATAGAAAACTGCATCCTGTATACCTGTGTACCTACCAGGAGTACCTGTGTAAAGGTTTACGCCAAAATGAAGTATAGATATTTGAAAACACTGCTATGTCTATCCAAGAACACTCTCATAGTAATAATTTTTTTTTTTTCCTAGACAATAATAGACATGCTATTCCAATAGTTTATGAAATATAGCCCTTTCTCAGGTATGACACTTCTAACATATTTCACTCAAGCTTTCCTATTTAATATAGTTTCAAGTGATATAACTTCCATGCATCAGATTAAAAATAATCAACCTGCAGCATGTGCATTTGTCAACATTCAACACACTTTCAATAGAAGAAAGTCATAAAACCTGGTTTTCTGAGATACAAGTAACATTTCTGCTCTGTTTTTACCTTCTAAGAAAAAAAAAAAAAGTGTTTTAAAATGTCAACTCTCAACAAAAGATAGCACAATCACTTTATTCTTATAATCATGAAACAAAGAACATAAAAAGGTTCAATGCAAACACACAGAGACCCCATATAAATGGAAATCTGTGTTTTTCCAGCTGCAGGAAAAGTAATATGCCCAGAGTGACACCAGAAGATACTGCTCATTAACCAAACAATGTATCCATCTCACTTCACTGTTTTTCAGTCTGACACAAATAAGTTCTTCCTGTGCTACTTTGAGCCGTCCAGGCAGGATCACACTGTAAAACTTGTGTTGTGTAAACACAGGGCTGTGTGAGTTACTAAGTCCTGCTAAAAGACTGTGGAGACCTACCAGACAGGTCTGAAGTACTGGTCTGACCACAATTTCTCTTTCAGGAAGGAACCTTTTTTTTAGAAGTCTCATTTATGTAATATAAAACCAGATGGGTTGTGCAGATCCTAATTAATGCTGTTTCAGGAAAAAAAAATAGCCTCAACAACAAAATCCAGTGATTTTTAAGAGGCTATTCTGTTTTACAAAAAAAAAAAAATAATAACTTAAAATTAGTTATTATACAGGTGTTGTTTCACTGAAGAACTAGTGAAATTATTTTCTAAATTCTTTGCTTAATAGGCCTTACCAATGAGACAATAAGCTGGAAACTTAGTTCACCAACTAAATGTCATTAACCAGATATGTATTCTTCAGATTTAATTGTACATTACAATATCAAGTGGTTGAACACCCAAAAGATAATAAAGTGTAAGTGCCACTACCAAGAATGTAATAACATCTGAATAACCTAAAATACATTACATGTGAGAAATTACCGTCAGGACATAAGAATCCGCAAGTAGGGTAAATCATGTATCCTGCCAAATGACAAAATGACTTGTATGAAAACATGATCAATCTGTTTCTAACTCCTTCCCCTCTTAGTTTCTACACTGCTCTTTTAATTGAGTATTGAAACTCATTCTAATTATTCTAAAATATACAGGTGACTCCCCATTTTTATAAAAGCATGTTTTGGTTACTTTTTAAATCTGTGAATATTCCTCTAGCTATCTACCTTTGTAGAACAAAGCTTAGACTATCAAACAAAAATTTCTAGAGAACTGTAACAAAATCTCTGGTGTGTATCATCCATAAGGGTAAAGTTCTTCCCTAGTTCTATAGTCATATGCTTGCATGACTCACCTTAAGCAAATGGCCCAGACAACATCACTTCTTAAGATGAGCGTGAACTGTGTGTATGTGGATTGAATACATGAAACTGGGTGAAAAGCTGTTTGCCCAAAATTGATCATGTTAAAGAGGAAAACAGCCCTCAGAGTGATTAAGCCGTAACCAGCAAGTTACCAGCTTTTGAATCAATGAAGGAGGCAGCTGGGAAAGAAATCTAAAGAAAGCATGAAATTGCAGGCAGGGGCAGGGGAGAGACCTTACAGTGGAAGTAGCATCAGTCAGACCTGGTTTGACACTGCCAGATGCTACCCCTTAGCATCACAACTCCTGCCGAGGCTGGGCATAGCAGCCTCTTCACAACTTGAGCAGCTGTGTTCCAGCTGGTGGAGTGGCACTGTGGGGTGCAATGTGGAGGCCAACAGCTCACCTGGGTGTTTTGCCTCATGGGAGACTTGCTCTCCAGCTTGTGCATTAGCAGGTTGTAGAGTTTGCCTGTACAGCTACAGGTAGAGGCAAAGGTGGAGCACCCATGTCTTCCCCAGGGAGCAGGAGCACACTGCTCTCCCAGAGTGGGTGTTAGCAACTCACAAGGCCTTTGAGAGAGAAGGTATGCATGTAACTGTGCAAGTGTATGTGTGTGTGTGTGTGTGAGGCAAGGAGAAGAGAAAAAAATTGGAATTAGTTATAGAAGAGTGTTTAGGAATTTGATGAATTTATTAACATTTTTACATGCGTCTAGTATTTGGTTTATCTGACATATTGCTGATATTGCTAATTACATGTTGATAAATCAATAAACCTCTTCAATCCTGATTTATTTATTTTATTGGGGGGGGGGGAGTAAACAATGAGTTAAGGAGTTCTACCTTGTAATAATCATGTGGTAAGATAAATTAATACTATACAACACTAGTTAGTAAGCTATCAGCAAAGAAATAGTATTACTTCTACAAAAATGACTGGTCATGACTCACACTATGTTTTAATTACCTTAAAGAACTTTCACTGGCAAAACTGATAAATACAAATCGTCTTTAAAAATTAAGCACATATTATGTAGCCCCAGTTAGTCACCTTAAATTTGATATATTTTAAATCACAGAATCATAGAATCTTAGAATCATAGAATACTTCAGGTTGGAAGGGACCTTAAAGATCATCAAGTTCCAACCCCCCTGCCATGGGTAGGGACACTTTCCTATAGACCAGGTTACTCAAAGACCCATCCAGCCTGGCCTTAAACACTTCCAGAGATGGGGCACACACAACTTCTCTCGGTAACCTGTTCCAGTGCCTTTCTATCCTCATAGTAAAACATTTCTTCCTAATATCTAATCTAAATCTACCCTCTTTTAGTTTAAAGCCATTACCCCTTGTCCTATCACTACACTTCCTGAAAAAGAGTTTCTTTCCAGATATCTTGCAAGCCCTCTTTAGGTACTGGAAGGCCACTGTAAGGTTTTCCTGGAGCCTGCACTTCTCAAGGCTGAACAACCCCAACTCCCTGAGCCTGTCTTCATAGGAGCTCCAGCCCTCATGGTCCTCCTCCGGACTCTCTCCAGCAAGTCCATGTCCTTCTTATGTAGGGGGCTCCAGAGTAGAACGAAGTACTCCAGGTGGAGTCTTCATGAGAGTGGAGTAGCAGGGGAGAATCACCTCCCTTGACCTACTGGCCATGCCCAGGATATGGTTGGCTTTCTGGGCTGGAAGCACATATTGCTGGCTGATGTTGAGTTTTTCATTAACCAACACCCACAAGTCATTCTCCTTAGGGCTGCTTCCAATTCATTCTCCACACAGCCTGTATTTTGCTTGGGATCGTCTTGACCCAGATGCACTTGGCCTCATTGAAATTCATGACGTTTGCATTGGCCCATGTGTTGGACTCCTTAAGGTCCCTTTGGATGGCATCCCTTCCTTCCAGTGTGTTGACTGCACAACTCAGTTTGGCATCATTAGCACCAAACACTAAATATCTCTAGAGTCTTCTAAAAACACTTCTAGAAGTTTGTAGAACAAGAGAGTTTAGTGCAACTTGCCAATACTGAATCACCTTTTAAGATGAACACATAATTACAGAATCCCATAGTCTACCAGATGACTTAATTGGCTCTTAATTGAAACAGGTTTTTCCAAAATAGAGATTTAGATTCACAGATCATTAGACCAAAGATGTTGAACGATGTACTGCATTATGTATTGGTTGTATTGCTCTTATGGGAGAAAGCGAAATGGCAAGGACTGCTGAGACTGATGTAGCCGGGTTATTCATGAACTCAATGACATGCCAGACATGCCATGTCCCACAGTGTAGTCACATGGTCTCAGGAGAGAAATTCTTTGAAAGGCGAAGAGCCTGAAATGATTTTCTATTCCAGGATGTGCTTTACAGCTTGACTTACTTTTAAGGACTGACTCTAAGTTAAGGGGCAAGTGTGGGGTTCCTATTGACAACACCCCATGGAAACCAAAACATTCCAAGGACTAAGAGTTTTTAAATTATTCATGAAATTCTTTTCTTTGGAGATTATATAGTTTATTCTATTACTTGAGGACTAAATTAGAAGGATAACAGGAATGCTGCAGAGTGAAAAGACAAACTTTAGGAAACTGTCAGGTACAGATGAGTTAATAGAATCTATTAAAAAATGCAAATTATTTGAATTTCTCCTTTGCTTGTCTCATATTAGTGATATCATCATGTTCAATTCCATGCCAATTTAGCCACAGTTTTGTTCTTTTCCCCACTGATTTTTGCATGTTTTCGTAATTTTCATGTTGACATCTGTATTCTGTCTTAGCAGAAGACTTCCACAAAGCCCTAAGGTCCAATGTCATCTCCAGATACTTGCTCCTATCTCACAGCATCAGATAATTTTACCCTCATATTAAGGAGGAACAGAAAATGTCCCGGAGGAACAACAAATACACAACTATTAGCCAAAGAATGTAAAACAATCCTGCAACAACTCATCACACTGTAGTTCTTGCCCGTAGGAAAGCCTATGGATTTTTCTGTTGGAACAGGTATTACTCAGGAGCTTTCCTTCTCTAGTCTGCCTGATCCGAGGGCTAAGGGCAGCTAGTAGGATCAGATTCTTCCATATTTCCATTCCTAGTGTTGACAGAGAAGTGCAAAAAAAAAATGCATCTAACCACCTAAGTGTCACTTCATCCAGCCCATGCTTGATGCCTGTGTGGTATCATTACAGTTTTCATTCTGCAAGCACTTATTCAGTCCATCTGGAATTACTAGTGGGGATAAGGCATGTCAAAGCAAATTGTACTGCCTCCTACTGTGTCACAATTCCAGCCTCCCACCGTGGCACAGTTCCAGTGGGGGTTTGTCTTCAGAGGAGTTCAATATGCCTCAAAGGCAACAAAGTGCTTCAAATTATGCTTCAGCATAACCAGTAGTCTATGCAGACTGGATGTTTAGCTAGTATTCTTTAGATTTTTTTTGATCATCAATATTTGAGAAAAAAATCATGCAGATACACGACATCTCTTTTCTGATGATAAAGGTATCAGATCAAATAACTGCCCTTCTGATCTTTGAAAACTCTGTGCAAAAATAAGCTTATGGTTTTTGTCCCTTCTTCAGAGATAAAGTCTACAACTGTATCATGGAACTTTCACATTATTGATGACTGGAATGAAGGGGGGAAGGTACAGACCTTAGTTTTATATATCATTGATGTAAACAATATTTCCATACAAATCTATTTTCATGTTTAAACTTTATCTTTTCATAGAATTTTTTTTCTTTGTGTTTGTGTGCAGATATAGAGCTGTAGATGGATATTACATAGATAAAGATATATAGATAAATAGAGATATATGCCCTTGAAGACACACACAAAAAAAAATATATATATATATACAAAACATACAAAGTTTTTTTAGCTTTTAACAAATGAAAATAGGCACTGTCCTTTAAAAATGTGGTGAGGGGAGGGCACATGTAAAGAACTGAGGAATTCTGAAAACTGAAGCATTTCAAATAGATGATTAATTTACTGATAATATTTATCCAGAAATTGAACTGAAAAGGGAATAAAGGTAAATAATTTCACATTTATAATAGAGGAATGATGCTCATAGTAAGAATTTGACTCTAAGATAAAGACCAAGATAAAATGACCAAGATAAAATGACCAAGATAAAATGTCCATGAGCAGTATGCCAACTATCCAAAACCATTGAAAAGAAAAATTATTGGCCATCAGAGATCACTTTTTCAACTAAGATGCTGATAGGTTTGCTAATACAAATAAGATTCCTGTCTATGTAAGTTTTAGTACCTCCTACTTGAAAAAATTCAATATACTTGCTCCATTTTGACTTGTGCACTTTAGCTCATAAGGTCAAAGCAACCCTCTTATCAGCCAACAGCAGAGCCACAGCAGGAATAGAAGATGCCATCTTAGATTAATGCAGGTGAAAATTGCCTGCAATTTTTCATACTTCTGTCTCTTGTGTGCACTTTAAAGTTCCGTTTTTATCTCAGAGTATTCTTGGTCACACATCTCCTTATATTTCAGGAGAATATTTGAATGCATTTTTACTTACAATTATTTTTTCTAAATTTTGTGACAGAACAAGAGAATAAGCCCAAATAATTATCTGTGGATAATGTAAATATTTAATCTCTTGCCTTAAATATACTCTAAAAATTACTATATCTTACATTTGAGATTTACTGTCATAGACATTGAAAACATGGCAAAGTGTCAGCCAAAAACTGGGTTTCTGCTATGCTAGAAAAAGTGCAGTCAGAAGCTTTATGATACCCTGATCATTTATGGAGAAGGTAATTTTGAATTATGCATGATGCTTGTATATTTTTTATACTGCAATGTACATTTCATATCTTGAAATTTCTTCATATCCTCATATCTTTCTGGCAGTTTGCATTGCAGCCTCCAAAAAGAATGCAACATTCTTTTACCAATTTCAACAGACTACATCATCAGTAAGAAGTCCAATATGTGGAGGCTTTTGTAGTGCTGCATAAGAATACTGTAATTCATTAATTTTGCTCAATTTTCAATTTTTGGGAAAAAAAAATCACTCAAAGTATGGGAAAGTATAAGAAGTTGCGTTTTTTTTTTTTTTTACAAGATTTTTTTTTTAAGTATTACATATATATATATTTTTTGCAGTTTACTGTAGGTTTAATTAAAGGTTAATTTACTAATGTTCTTAATTGTTGTGTCTCCTCTGTCTTTTCTATTTCTGCTGTTAAAGTGAAAAATTCTTAACACAGACAACTGTACATTAAAATCTACACTGATCTTGGGTTAACGCCCGACTGAGGAGGCATTATTCTTTGCTGAACAAAGCCTTTTAACAGAATACTGTCTTATAATGAAATCATTATTTCAAAAAAGTTACCAATTTTCATATTACTACGGGTGGAATGTAAAATAAGATATGCTCGGAAATGTACCTGAGACATACCTGTTTCAGATGACTGTGTACCTGAAAAATGTGAACAGTAATAACAATTGTTTTTGTCCATGCCACATCTCATTAAAAGGATCTTTCTGTACAACCATGGAGGATAACTGTATCAAGCCTAACACCTTCTGAAGTCAGCATAGTTTGAAAAAAAACTTAAGGCTAAATGCTTTTGGTTAGCTACAGATGTTAACAGTTCATAAAAGGTTAAATCTATCTAATGTAGTCAAAGTTTCCTTTTTTAATGCCTGCCCCTCTGCTCCTCTCATGAAGAAGCTGCAGGCCACCATGAGGCCTCCCCTCAGTCTCATCTTCTCTAGGCTAAACAATCCAAGTGACCTCGGCCAGTCCTCATATGTCTTTCCTTCTAGACTCTTCAACATCTTTGTAGCCATTTTTTGGACAGTCTCCAATAGTTTTATGTCCATCTTATATTATTGTGCCCCAAACTGCAAACAGTGCTCAAGGTGAGGCTGTGTCAACGCAGAGTAGAGTGAGACAATCACCTCCCCTGACATGCTAACTACACTTTTGTATTGAGTTTATGTCACAAGGGGCTTGGTAGCAGGGGGCTGCAGGGGTGACCTCTGTGACAAAAGCCCAGAAGCTGCCCCATGTTAGATAAGGGCCAGTTTCAGCTGGCTCCAAAGGGACCGGCCGCTGGCTGGTGCTGAGCCAATAAGCAATACTGTTCGCAGCTCTGTGAGAGCAGATTTAAAAAAGGGAAAAAAACTCCTGTGCCACAGAAGCTGAGAGTGAGAACCAGCCCTGCAGACACCAAGGTCAGTGAAGAAGGAGGGCAGAAGGTGCTCCAGGTGCTGGAGCAGAAGTTCCCCTGAGGCCTGTGGAGAGGCCCCTGGTGGAGCAGCCTGTCCCCCTGCAGCCCATGGGTCCCACATGGAGCAGATCTCCACGCTGCAGCCCATGGAGGAGCCCCCGGTGGAGCAGGTGGATGTGGCCTGGAGGAGACTGCAGCCCATGTAGCACCCCCGCAGGAGCAGGCCCTGGGCTGGAGCTGCAGCCCGTGGAGAGGAGCCCACGCAGGAGTGGGGAGCCTGGGGGAAGCTGCTGCCCATGGTGGACCCGTGCTGGAGCAGTTTGCTCCTGACGGATGGACCTAGTGGTACGGACCCATTCTGGTGCAGTTTTTGAAGAGCTGCGGCCTGTCAGAAGCCCATGCAGGATCAGTTCAGGAAGGATGGCATCCCATGGGAGGGACACCATGTTGGAGCAGGGGCAGGGAGTGACCGTGAAGGAGCAGTGGAGATGAAGCATTAGGGACTGACCACAGCCCCAATTTCCCATTTCCCTGCGCTGCTTCCCATGACAGAGGGAGATGGACATAGAAGAGTGTGGACTGGGGGAAGGTGTTCTTAGTTTGCTTTTGGTTTCTCGCTGTTCTAGTCTGCTATTGATAGGCAATAAATAATATTAATCTGCCTATGCTGAGCCTATTTTGCCCATGATTATAATCAGTACGTGATTTCCCTGTCCTGATCTCAGCCCTTGAGCCCTTTCCATCATATTTTCTCCCCTTTTTTCTTTGAGAAGAGTGAGTGAGAGGGTGGCTGTGATAGAGTTCAGCTATCTAAAAGCACTACAACTCTGCTTAATGCAGCCCAGGATATGGTTGTCACAATCATTACTAGACATAATCATTACTAGACAACAAAGAACCAAGAGGAGAGACCTCTTAAAATTAGCTCCATTGTAGTAACGAGTTACTGTTTGCACCTTCTTAGACACAAAGCTAATCACCAGATAATTGCTAATCCATAAAATCACACATCATTAGTTTCAGCATTCATGGAACTGCTTACTTAAAAACTGTAACATTACTTCTTGCAAACAATAAAGTTAAATTAGGGCAAAATAATATTAATATTTTTCTTTCTTTCTTTTTTTTTTTTTTTTATTAAATCCTTATTAATTTCCAGCTTGCTGACAACCAAATAGAAAATTTTCAGTTACAAGATTAGCTGAATCATTGAATCCTACCTGTTGTACAATAGAAGACTAGTTATAATCCTGTTTCTATATTGGAACTTCTAAAATATGTTTTGCCTGGAGAGGGCAATTTTTGGCTTGTCTGTGTGAGCTGCATACAGTACATTTTAAAACAGTGTCATCCTTACTGATTGCTTTTTCTGATTTGCCATTTACTTGTCTTCTGTTTATTATTAGCCTTGTTATTACTGAGTGAGCTCTTGTATAGTAATGAATCTACCAGCTACTTTTTTTTTTCTTTTTTTTTTTTTTTTTTTTTTTTTCCTGTGTGTATTTTTCCATTGTACAATGCTTTCCAAAGATTTAGCAGTTTTGCACATTGATGTTTTTCCTTGAAGACCCCTACAGGACTCATTTCTAAAAAGTAACACCAGACCCTACAGTATAATGCTTGACTTACTTTTCTATCAACTATTGTTCTATACCTACATAATCTTATCTATTTGTTGCTGTCTAGAGGATACAGTGCTGACCCTGCCTGCTCAATGTACCTCATGCCTGCAAGCAGTGAGGCTTTATAAGACTTATCCCTCCACCTATATCAGCAGTTTCATCTGCAGAAATACATTCTGACTGAGTAAGCCTGGGGTAGACAATGCTTAATTCTCCATTACAAAATCTTCCAGGAATAGAAGAGAGATTTAGCTGCAGGGCATCTATCCTGTCAGCACCCTATTATCCTAACATACCGTTTACTCTGTTACTGGTTTTAAGTTGGTCTTATTCAGTCTGATTATCATGTTAGAGCCTTTCCCTGTATCACTGTACACCAGTTTAGAGCATAACTTTATTCAGCTGCTGCCTGCTTATTGTCTACCTATGACCAAATGCAGTTCAGATTTCCGAGACTTAAATTAGATGTTACAAAGTCAAAATGCAGGCCAGTTGCAAACTGAGAAGGAAAATAACATGAAATGAAGTAAATCAAAGGAGAAACAGCTGTTGATAAAAAAGAAATAAATTATAGTTCCTAGATTTTTTTTTTTTTTTATAACTGACAGAATAGATTCATTCTTTGCATTAATATGGAGCACAGCCAAATATAATAGATATCTATGTGTTGGATCACAAAGATCAAACATAATTTACTGTTTTCCTCCACATGCTTTATCCCCCAAGGCTTCCAGCACCTTATAGTAAACTGAGCACAACAAATAAAAACATTGTTAGGCTGCAGCATCAATATCCAGCACAAAAAAAGGAGGAGGGATTAAGGGAATTAACAACCTATAATTTATTAAACATACCTCCAATTTAATAAAATTATTTTGAAAGTTTTAAAGCACTATATGTCATAGAAATCTATTCTTTTAAAATCATCTGTCACTATTCTGACTGCATCCAGCTGAAGCTGAGGGAAATGACAGTTTTGCAAAGCACAGACAGATTCTCAAAGGACAAAAAGGCAGAATAAGTACAACAAATAGAAACTCAATAAAAGTTTATAACTTAAATGTGTTTAGAAAAAATCATAATTCAGTTTCTAAGAATGTTGTTAGCATTTGGTACCTTTTTTCAGTGTCCAACTATATTCTTAAATTTGTAGAAATTATAAAGTTATGTCTTGAAGCTGCTATAGTGTCTGTTTTTCTTCCTTTTTTTTCTCTCAGTTGTAAAACAAGGTAGAAAAGTACACTAATGCTCTAACAAAAAGCATGCTTTCAAATTTCATTTTCTTTTTAAATTTAGAGAATATTAAATGACATTTTAGCCAGATAACAGTTTGAAAAAACAAATGGTTTGAGCCAATAAACCTTATGTAATTATGTAATCAGATATTGAGAAACCACTTGCCTGATTAAGATACAAAGATATGGTCTCTTGCTTCCTCAAAGTTGCAAAATAAAATAAAGTATCAAATTCTGAAATGAGTTTTTAAATTTATCACATATCTAGTACCGGTTTAAAATCTTAGAAAAATATCAATATGAAGCTTTAGACTATTTCCCAATCCATGGTCCAAGAACAAGTGTTTGTGCCATCATAGGTTACTAACCATGTCTCGCAGTGCTGATCATGTCAGGAACCATTCTAACACCACCACAATATAGAAAATTCTGATGCCTGGGAATGTTCCTAGTACAATCGAATTTCTAAAATATGCATACTTTCACTAGCTTCATAGCACTTTGTTCCGTATACTGTTTCACCTCATGGATGTTTCTCCTTATTAATTCTTGTCATTTATTTTACTTATTTTATTTTCTGAAACGCTGTATCTGTTCATCATTCTGATTTTATTGTCATTGTTGTTGTTTTTTTAATTTCTCAATTTGCAAAATAATGTATTTAAAATACAAACATTTTATTTCTTGAAAATCTAAAGGGAAAAAAATATTAATAGTTTAAAAATCTTTAACCTTTTAAAAGGAACTAAATGCTCCATAGTGTTTTTCTGTAAGACTCATTTGTCAGAATCTAAATCAAAAAAAAATACCAGATTTGCTTCTGATGCCATGTTTCCTGCATTGAATCATATTCTAAAAATAACCATTCTTTTTAGTAAATACTTCCAGGGGTAATAATATCACTCAATTACACACACAGACGTGGGGGAAAAAAAAAAAAAAAAAAAGCCTTTTCAAAATTAGATACCTATCCTTCTACTAGTGACTGACAGTGCTTCAATAATACATCTTACCTGCTGAAGACAGCCAAGTACCAAGTAGCATTCAGAGGATGACACAGAGAACCTTAATTAGGAACCTGATTTAAAATAATGATCTTTAAAAAGATTTCAGCTGAATCATAATACCTTTATTCAAATACATTTTGTAAGTTATCTGTATGTCTGAATGGGAGTTTCATATGTTTCACAGTTGCTGCAGCTCTCCAATCAGTATTCAGACCAATAAGCTGGTTTTGAACCTAGTCTTCAGCAAAATAACCAACAGATTAACTGACCTTCCCCCAAAATAGATAGATTATAGATAGATAGAATAGATAGATTTCTATTTTGCATAATAGAACCCAATTTACAAAGGTATGGAGTATATTATTTCTATAGAAGCTAGTCTACTATGCAGGCAGAAAAGCAAATGTGTGTTGAACTGAGAGCAAGTAAAAGTAAGCTCACATGGTTGTTCAGGTGCAACATTAGGGTCAAGAAACTTCTTTACTTGACAGCACAGAAATTGTACCACAGAAATGATGATCATTCTATACATTTATTGTTTTGTATACTGTCCCCACAGCATTAGATTCTGCCCATTGTCAGAGAACAAACACTGGTATATTAGGTGGAAACCAACGTGCAGGTTTTTTATGTTTATTTGCTTGTTTTTCTGTTAGGATAACTTCTCATCCATTCATGTGTGAGAGGAGAAAGTCGTGGTTCCTATCACTGTTCCCTAGGTATCTTCTGTTTATATCCAATGGTAGTCTGACTGTAAAATGGGCATCTATTTCTCAAGAATAAAGCAGTTCTAACTGGGCATCTAGAGACCTCCGTGTTTTAAAACATTTGCTATTGATTCTAAATGCCTTCTGGAATTAGAGATTCAGAAGACAGGGACTGAATGTCTACATGAAATCACTACCTTTGTGGTTTTCTATCTATAGTTTTTAGCTAAAGTTTAAATTTGATTATCTATGTGCACATTTTAAGTCAAACTTTTACACAACTCTGGACAAACTACCATTCACCTGAGACAGAAACTTAGGTGCAGACCTTCCTATTGCCAGTATGGACAAAGCACCTTTACGATACAGGATACTGAGGATTCAAGCCTGAACATTAGCAACAAACCATAGCACAGAAGTATCTTTTAGTACTCAAAGTCAGCCCTAAGGTATAAGGCTTGCATACAAAGGTTAGAGATGAGAATCTGGCCTTTCTGAGCCTTGAGCAACATTCTGTTTTTAGACATATGCAGTAAATGTTATATCCAACATTTTCGTATGGGTGCAAAGACTTACAAAAGACAAGAGCTTAATATTAGTCTCATTAAAGCTAATTGTCTTATCAAAATACAAGTTATTGTTCTTGGCACAGTTACAATGATAGTTCATATTGCCTAATTATTATAGAAAATTATCAAAAGACTGTTGTACATTTACTTTCTGGCATGTACCCCTTTTCTTCAGTGTTTTGCTCACCCTTTCGGCTCTCCTCTGGGTCCTAATGTTCACAATTGCTTTTTTCATCAAGCACAATAAGGGAGGGTTACAGTTACTCATCAGAGTAATGATTCTTTGAAGAGTACAATACTGTGATATACTCCAGTAAATATGATTTTTAGCATTATTTCTGAAGGCCTTTCCTTAAATTTGTCTGGGGCATCATAGGTCTGAGATGTTTTTGGCTTTTGTTTGTTATAATGGTTCCTAGTGGTCAAATGACCATCCCCTTACCTGTTGTAGTGGAAGTCCTGGGAATACATCTACTGAATGCCAGATGTCCCCAGCAAGTCAGTCAAGTTTGAGATGCTGACCTGCAGGCTCAGACAGACATTGATTGGAAGGATTAATATAATAACAAATAAAAGAGATTGATATTAATGATTCTTCTTCTATAAAAGTTTTAAGGACATTATTAATGAGGTCATTATATAAAGAAAACTTGGACTACGAATGTTAGTAT
The DNA here is from genome assembly GCF_013377495.2 of Cygnus atratus. NCBI lineage: Eukaryota > Metazoa > Chordata > Aves > Anseriformes > Anatidae > Cygnus > Cygnus atratus. The sequence continues at coordinate 170,558,523 of NC_066362.1, read as the reverse complement.
TATTCCTACAAGTCTAGTAGTAGCTGCTGTAGTTATCAGGAGCAGTTACACAACTGTCTCCCCTAGCCCAAATCCATATCCAAGTCTATATTATGTACAGGACTGCACAGGCTTGTACTGTACACAATACTCACAGGGCTAAACTAAAATAACCTAGGCACACTATCTGTAGAAAATCACAGCTAAAACAAGCTAAAATCATCTCAGACCAAAGTAATCCCAGAAAGGTCCCAAGGCACTGCAACATTAGGTAAACTTGTAATGTCAAAATGGGATTATTAAGCACTGTAAACCAGGAAGAATATTGTAAGATTTAGTAATTCAGAAACTGATCCCAAGGAAGCAATATCTTTCTCCATCCTTTTCTTTCCATTTTACATTAGGAAGAGGGTTAAGGGTAGAAAATTACACTTTTGTTTTCCTAGATTTCAATAAAACTTTAAATTGTTAAATATTTCTAGTCAATCTTTAAATATGCCTTTATTTCCAGAAAAGTGATTGAACCATAAATAATCTCTCTACATCACACATTTAAATATTCTAAATACTTTACCTTAAAACAGTAACTATGTTACTCTTTCTGATTACAGCAAATTATTATCTATGGAAATGTAAGGTTACTTTATTAAGTAACACAAATGCTTCTGATGAATAAGTGTGACAACACTGAACGCAAAATAAGTAGGAAATACTGTATCTGATACAGCAACATAATTAAGTGTAAGTTTAATAATAAACATCAGCAATGGAGAGGACATCGGTGCTGAAGTTGTATTTTACCGAGTCAAAATCCTATGTAGATCAAAACACTGAATTTTCTGCCTTCTACTTTACAGTAGCTCTCACATGATTTGATATGCCTGACTAACCTCATCTCCTTCCGTTACAAGATGATCCACTTAGCAGATGAGGGAGAGGCTGTGGATGATGGCTACCTGGATTTTAGTAAAGTGTTTGACATGGTTCCTCACAATATTCTAATGGAGAATCTGACTGTTCTTGACTTGGACAAGTATATGGCTTGGTCTATGAAGAAATGGCTGGATGGCTGGGCTCAAAGAGCCACAGTTAATTAAGTTCAATAAAGTTGGCTGCTGGCCACCTCCCAGGACTCAGTACTGCGGACAGTTTTGTTTAACATTTTTATCAATAATCTGGATGAGGGGATCAAGTACCCCCTCAGTAAGTTTGTGGATGATACCAAGTTAAGAAGTATTGTTGCTCTGCTTGAGGGTAGGAAGGCTTTGCAGAGGGATCTGATAGGGCAGATCAACGGGAAAAGTCCAAATGCTCGACATTTAACAACGCTACGTGCTGGGTCTTGCACCTGGGTCATAACAGCATCATGCAGCAGTATAGGCTTGGGGAAGGGTGGCTGGAAATTTACCCAGCAGAAAAGGACATGAGGGTGCTGGTCAACAGCCAGCTGAACATGAGTCAGCACTGTGCCAAGGTGGCCAGGAAGGTCAATGGCATCCCGGCCTGCATCAGAAATAGCACGGCCAGCAGGACTAAGGAAGTGATTGTCCTCTTGTAAGCCGCACTGGTGAGACTGCACCTCGAATATTGTGTTCAGTTTGGAGCCTCTCACCACAAGAAAGACTTTGAATTGGTTGAGTGTGTGCAGAGAAGAGCAATGAAGCTGGTGAAGGGACTAGAAAACAAGTGTTATGAGGAGCGACTGGGGGAACTGGAATTGTTTAGCCTAGAAAAGAGGAGGCTGAGGGGAGAAGTCATCGCTGTCCGTAACTATGTGAAAGAAGGTTGCAGTAAGAAGGGCGTCAGTCTCTTTTCCTAGGTGGCAAGTGATAGGACACAAACAAACAGCCTCTTGTTGTGCCAGGGGAGGTTTAAATTGGATATTAGGAAGAATTTCTTAACAGAAAGAGTGGTCAAGCATTGGAATGGGCTGCCTGAGAAAGTTATAAAGTCCACATCCCAGGAAGTATTCAAGAGACGTATGGGCATTGCACTAAGGATGTGGTTTAGTGATGGGACTCAGTAGGTCAGGTTGATGGTTGGACTTGGTCTTGAATGTCTCTTCCAATCTAAATGATTTGATGATTCTATGACATGATGCAATTAATCCCTTAGCTGGTTGAACTGGAGTCAAGATTCAGCATGATATTAATATCAGATGTTAAATGTTAATCTTTGACTCTATTTCACCAGTTAACAGGACATACCTGAAGATACTGGTTAATAAATTTGAAAGGAAAAAACAAACAAACAAATAATCAATCAATCAATCAATCAAACAACATCAACAAAAAAAAAAACAGGGTTTGATTTTTCCATTTTAGCAATTCAATTACTTGTTTTTTACTCTCTCCAGCTCTTTTATATGTTGCAATTCACTGGTGCCTGTGAATCAACAGCTAAAGGTCTGGAGTAGGATTCAGATCTAGAATTCATTTGATAGATATGCAGGCCTATCTAAGAATCAGTGGTAGGGTGATGGGACCTATATGTTAGGAAAGCTCAGACATTTTATTCCTTGTATCAACTTTGCCATACTGTGGAACTTTCCCACGGGATGCTGCAGAAACTTAATGTTCACTAAAGTCCAAAAAACAATCAAAGAAGTTCCTGGAAGAATAATCTTTCAAGAGTTATTAATACAAAGTCACAGTCTCTGGCTGAGAGATCCTCACAAGCCACTGAACCACTTTATTCTTGTTCTTTTTCTTTTATTCTTCCTTAGGCATCTGTTGTTGGATGTTGTTACTGTAATGAATCTTTGGTCTGATCTGGTTTGGCAGTCATTATTTCGAACTGTTATAAAGTTAAAGAATTGAGCTCAGCCAATATGGAAGTGAAACAGAAAGATCATGGCTTAGTTAACAGATTAATCATTACTGCTTAGTTAAATTAACTTTTCAGTTTAGCAGTCCAAGATAGAATCCATTATATACCAAGGAAAAGAACAGTTGCTCCGATTAGGAAAAAGAATCAACTCTGATAAGATAGTTACATTAGTATATAAGGAAATTATAACATAATTCAAGAGTTAGGTGATGAATCTTTCTCTTACCATTTCGAATGCACTGAAAGACCCACCGATTAGAGCAAGCTTCACCAAAACAGAGATCTGTGACTCTGGTTGTTTTATCAGCTGTCAGTGTATTAACTTTGTTTAGCCAGGCTATATTCAGAGTTCTATAAATGCTTATTCTCTAAACAAGCATTACTGAACAGTGCCTCTAAAATCTTGGGTCTTTACTTACAAATTGTAGGACACTGAGATAAAGTTATCTTCAAAGCAAGAATATTTATAACAGTGTTTTTTTGTTTGTTTGTTTGTTTGTTTTTTTTGTGTGTGTGTGTGTCATATTGGCTCTTATAGCCAAAAAAAAAGAGAACTCTCTTGGTTCAAAAGGTTTTGTAAATGACAGAAAACATGTTTATTTCAAACTTTGTATCATTTGTTCTTGGAAGCACCCTTTCTCCTCTAGTCTATTGCTAATGGCAAATCAGGAGATGCAAAATTTGCTTGATATTAGAAAAAATGATTATTGGAAAAAAAAATGATTACTGCAAAAAGGTTTTGAAAAGAAAGAGGATTACATACTACTGTTGAAAACAGGAACTGATTCAGAGTCATTAAGAATGACATTAACAAATGTAGTATTTCATTCAGGGTAAGCAGTACTCATTGGATGTGGGAAAACAGTGGAGGTAACTTCATGGTTAAAGCTAGGAAGTAATCCACATGTACTACTCATACCAGTATCTTGACTCTATTGTCAACACTGCTAGTGTGAAGCCATTCCACAACATGTTAATGTGGTAACAAAGTTACAGAATTATTATACCATTCCTGTAGGAATAAAACTATCTCATCCAATGTCCCAATTCAGTATTAGTTAACAAGGGGTTTTGGTTGCTTCTTTTTGTTTGTTTTTTAATTGTTTACCCTACCTCTCCTATAGTGATGCTACCTACATTCTTAAAAGGGAAATAAGTTTTTGTTGGAGAAGATAATCCATCAGACTCAGTTCTTGTTTATTCCCTCTTTTTGAATAAATTTATATGGCATCATGAACTGATGGTCTGTATGAAAACTACACGTTATAGGGCACATTACAGATTATAGGGCAATGTTTGGTCTCCACTGAGAGTATTTTGCTGCATTTCAGTGATAAATTTTTGTGTGAACAAATCACATGGATGATAGACACATAGAATCATGTTTGGTGGAAGGGACCTCCAGACGGTCATCTTATCCAACATCCTACTCAAATCCCATCCATTTAGAACAAGATGTCTAGGATATTTTAACTATCTCCAAGGACAGAGATTGTACAGACTCCCCGGGCAACCCATTGAGTGTTTAATCATCTTTAGGTTAAAAATTTATTTCCTTATGCTGAGTTGTCACCATTGCCCCTCATCCTTTCTCTAGATCTCTGAAAGAATCAAGCTCTGTCTTTTCTCTGCTCTACCATTAGGAAGTTATAGACAGCAGTAAGGCCTCTCCTTGGTTTACTCTTCTTAACATAGAACAGGACCTGCTCTCTTATCTTCTCCTTATGTCATGTATTCCAGCTCCCTGACCACCTGGGTGACCTTTGATGGATTTGCTCCAGTATATTCAGTCTTTCTGGTACATGGGAGCCCAAAACTGAGTGCAGAACTCCAAGTACAGTTCCACTCATGCCAAAGAGAGGGGGGTGAATAACTTTGTGATTCATATCAATATATCTATTGATGAAAATAGTGATTTAGCAGGGCTCAACTGTGAATGAGACAGAAATGTAACATTTAGATTTTAAGTTCTAAGGGTAAATGTGGCATTAAGAAGATGCGTGATGGCAAGGTCACTTGATTATTTACTGCACAGAGGACAGAGTCGGACTAAAAATGTCAAGGAGACCCTCACGTTGAGTCATGAGGTTCAGAATAGTGTTCCTTTTGCCATACAAACTCTGAGGAGTCTAGCCACAACCAAATCCTATCCCAATCCCACACTTAAGGGTTTATGCCTAAAGGATTATATGCACAATCAATCCTTTATATCACTTAGCTATGATTACAAAGTTTCAGTACGCTTAGCAAATTGAAAGGTTTCAACAAGCTAGCTCTTAGTCACTTACTAAGTATCTGTCTCTGGTAAGGAATCTCTCTACCTTGAGGAGTACCTTGAGAGGTGTTCCTGCTTAAGGGGAAGATCCTGACATGCAGCTTGCTGCAGTACAAGAATGCTCAATGGGCTTTGGGCTGTCCCCTATTTATGGGGTAAGATGACTACCAGTCATATTTGTATACCAGCCATATTTTGTTGGTGCGTGCTCTGTGAGACCTTGGAGCTATTTCCCCTGAATCGACCTGGAGTCTGGTTCAGCTATGATGACCAGACACATTTATCATGGCTGCCACTGGCGGTTATTGCCTGAGCATGGTTACAGGTAAAATGTCAAGTTAGGGGGCCCAAGAGGAGTACACTGCCACATGCCACCTCAAAAACCTGCCTAAAGTCAATTCACTGGCTCAAGAAAAACTGTGCACATCCTTTTACCTAAAGATATACAGTTAACTTTTGGGGTTTTACTTAGATGAAACTTAAAATACAGACCCATTTTCATGTTTATCATTCTTGAAAAAGAGCTACATGTAATGAACAGCAAATCTGGATGGAAGTGGTTTTAAAATTAATTCAAGAATCAGTGAGAGAGAGATTTAGGGCATACCTAAGGTATTTGCATGGGAGGTTTATAAACTTTAAGGCTTACTAAAAGAAGGGCTTGGGAAGGAAGACCAAATCTCAGAAATATTTCAATAACAACTATGCATATGTCAAAATAAATGACTTAAAAAGCACTGACAACATTGATATGTGTTCTTTTTTCTTTTTTTTTTTTAAATAAGTGTGCAATAGGGAAGGATGGTACAAGAAGTATAAGGCCTATAATTTAAAGATTCTTTAAAAACAATACTTTCAAAATCTTACACCTATTCAGCATAGTTCAGGGGAAATAAAACTGTGTCTGGTCTGAGATAGTGCCAATTAAAGATATGTAAAAGGCTAACATTGAAGTCAAAGGCAATTCTACATCTTAAGTAAAATTTCACAGGTAGCATCTGGAGAACCGTCTCCTTTTGTCATGGTCCAAAAAGGATCAGTTCACTGGGACAATGTCAAAAGAGAATTAACACTGTTGCTTGTCTGAGGAATAGACCCAAGAGAGGCAGAACTCTTCAGTGCTTCATGTTTTCTAATGATTCCCCTGCTGCTATACGAGCTATAGCCCATTGCTTCACAACACCCTTATAAGGACTGCCAAGCTAATAAAGCAACATGTTTGCATGTACTTAACCCACAGGGGGTTGAGAAATAATCCCTTATAGACATCTGGCCCTCAAATGTAAAGAAAATTATTCTAGCAGGAGCAAGTAGTTTCCCCTCAAGGTAAAACAAAGATTACAACTAGAAGGAAATTTGAAAGGAAAGAAGGACACCAAATTTCTATCCAGTCCAGTCTTTCCAAAATAGGATGACATGGAAAATACTTAAAGGGTGTTGGTGTCTTGAAGGCTAGGTTTGCTTTTTTGTTTTCTCCAGGAATTAGATTTGTCACAGTGATATATATCCTGTAGTCCTACAACTGTCTGTTAAAAATATGTTGACAGAAGTATGAAATTAGTATTGAATTTATCTGCAGAGAGGGATGTGGGAGTCCAGGTGGACAGCAGGTTGACCATGAGTCAGCAATGTGCCCTTGTGTGCCCTTGTGGCCAAGAAGGCCAACAGTATCCTGGGGTGCATTTGGTAAAGTGTTGCCAGCAGGTCAAGGAAGGTGATCCTCCCCTTCTACTCAGCCCTGATGAGGCCACACCTGGAGTGTTGTGTCCAATTCTGAGCTCCCCAGTACAAGAGGGTCATAGAGCTCCTAGAGCAAGTCCAGAGGAGAGCTACAAAGATGATTAGAGTACTGAAGCACCTGTCATACCAGGGCAGGCTGAAAGGACTGGGCCTGTTTAGCTGGAAAAGATAAGAGTGAGGGGATGTGTATCATCAGTGTGTATAAATACCTAAGGGGAGGGTGTCAAGAGGATGGGGCCATACTCTTCTGTTGTGCCAAGCAACAGGACAACAGGCAATAGGCACAAACTGAGGCACAGGAAGTTCCGGCTGAATATGAAGGGGCACTTCTTTGTGACTACAGTGAGAGTGACAGAGCACTGGAAAAGGTTGCCCAGAGAGGTTGTGGAGTCTCCTTCTCTGGAGATATTCAAAACCTGCCTGGATGCCATCCTGCGCAACGTGCTCTAGGTGATCCTGCTTGGCAGGGGGGTTGGACTAGATGATTTTCAGAGGTCCTTTCCAACCTCAGCCATTCCGTAATTCTGTGATTGAAGATTGTTTTAAAAGGCTAATTATATATAAAAACATTATTTTAGAAATACTTTATATTATTGGCCACTCAAGCATCAAAGTAGGAGATTTTTTTAAGTAAAAAAAAATAATAATAATTAGGTGTTATAGCAGTTAATAATGACATATAAAGGGATACCATCTCCAGAAGTCATATTAGAGTTGTAGTCTGATAAATGCACTACAATGTACGCCAAAATTCAGCAACTACAGCCTTCAAAGTAACTTACAAACCAACATCTATAGCATAAGATTGATTTTTAAACATGAGGAAAAGAGAGAGGAAAATAAATACTTACAAAGAATAAATCTTTTTCCAAGATTTCACAACAGATTAGGACTATGATGTGCTAAAATAGGTTAAATAGGACTGAAATAGTAACATAAGAGCAGAAGTACTTGGAGAAGTTTGTATTCTTTGGAATTAAGGATGCACATAAATGGCAAACAAGCACCTAGCTTTGCCTAAGGGCATCTGAAATGGAGAAAACAGGCTTTGTGGCATTTCAGTATCCTAAGAAGATTGATTTAGTAATCAATGATGTAAGCCCTTGAAGTTTGTGATGCAGTGACAGTCTTGTTTCTTATATAATATATCAGTGTTTAGCATACTCACCCTAGAATTAAACAAAATGCATGGCACTTCTCTCTTTCTAATTGTATTTGAAAGAACAGTTTTATCACCTCAAAAATTTCCGCTAAATACTAGACTGCTTGTCTCTCTCTGAGGTATCTGTTGACTTCTGTACTAATATTCTTTGCTTCTTTTGTACATTACCACTTACTTTTAACTCTTAGCTCCTCAAATAGTATGCTTTGAACTCCTGTAGTAAGCTAAAATTTCACATATTTGATGTCTCTATCTACATGAGGATTGCAAAGAAGATCATATTCACTTGCTTGAAGGGACAGGCTTCACAAAGAAAGCTTAAGGAAATAAAATAACATCAGAGGACAAACATTTCCTTAAAATTGTCAGCCTCCACACTCAATATGTTAAATCCAGTCAGCTGACCTTGACTAATCTTTAGGCATAGATTACATATTATCCAAGTGTACCCTTACAACGTGGAGTGCAAGGACAGGATTTGAATTTTACATAGGTTGTTAATAATGTAGACATCTGCACTAGATTTTTTTTTTTGGTGTTGGTGGTTTTTGTTTGTTTGTTTGTTTGTTTTTCTACATTGACTCTAAAGTCTAGACAGTTAGCTTAGAAGTTAAAACTACCTTCTAGATTTTTAAATATGATGAGATAAATTCCACCTGGATATTGCAATCACACCATTTTCTGTTCCTGATCTGTTTACCAGTGCCATCCTACATCACTCTTCCTGTGAAGAGCTACTCACTTCAGAATTATTACAAAAAAGAAGAAAAAATCTCAAAAAAAAAAAAAACACACATCTTGAACAAAGCATTTTCCACTTTCCTTTGTTTAACATTAGACTATTAGGCATATTGGTTCTGACTTAATACACTTTGTATTCTACCTGATCAGCTCCCAAATCCAAAGTTGGAAGGGACCCACAAAGATCGTTGAGTCCAACTCCTGGCTCCACACAGGATCACCCAAAAAAATCACACCATGTCTGAGCACTGGTCAAATGCTTCTTGAACTCCAACAGACTCAGTGCTGTGAGCACTTCCCTGGAGAGCCTGTTCCATTGCCTAACTACCCTCACAGTGAAAATTAATTTATTGCCAATTAAAATGCAATTATTTAGTTAGCGTGAAACAAAAAGTTAAAAATATTAAACCAAGTACTTTCCTCCCCTCTTTCCCAGGCTTAACTTCACTCCTTCATTCCCAACTCCTCTACTATCCTTTCCCTACCCTCTAGTGGCATAAGGGGAATGTGTGCTGCAGTTCCTTTGGGAATACTCCTTCTCCAACCTTGGAGTCTGCAGGGTTGTTTCTCTCACATTTTTCTCAGTCCTTTTCATCTTGTGCACACCATTTTTAACTCTTTCTTAAACATACATTCCCTGAGGTGCTGTCCCAGCCATGCCTTGCGGTGGGGCTGTTGGAGCTGTCTGGAACAGGCTGTGTCCAGCATGGGGCAGTCCTGGCCTCTCCTCACAGAGGCCACTCCTACAGTCCCCTACTGCCAACACCTGGGCTCCTGCATCCAACACAACTGTTGTCTATCCTTGAAACTTGACCACTTCCTCATCTGTCTATTCTTTGCTCAATTGTACTGCTGAAGAAGCGGGAGTTATGACAGCACCGAACTCAGACCTCATTCATGGCAGTATGTCTCAAATAGTCACTATAGTTTCTAAAAACTTTAAAAGAGTTTAAAAATAACTGTTTGGCTACCAGTATTGGTTGAGTTAAATTTGTGCTACAGAATCTAAGCAAGTGAAATAATGAAATAGTGTTAAGAATAAAATGCTCTAGGGCATATACTTAAAGGAAAGATGCCAGCAGAAGAGCCTTGACAGAAAAGCGGTGTTTTCCTTAGCTTTCAGTAATATTTTTTCACTCCCTCTTTTTTTTCTTTACCCTGTGACAGTGATAACTTTCCTGCCAAATACAACCACTGCCTCTTTAGATTGTAATTTTTGTCAGCAGACAACTCATTTCAAAATCATCTACATATCTTACAGTTTTGGTATCTGAAAAAGTTATGCCATGAATTAATTACAGGACTTAAGGACACTATTTTAAGGTCCTAAACCTCTGAATATAGAGGTTTAGAAATATAGAAATATTTATTAAACAAACAATATGAATCCTCTATTCTCTATTTTTTTCATTAAAAGCCTTAACATGAATTGAATTTATATTGAGGTCTTTTCAGAATTCCATGGAAATCATAGACTTGACAGAAATGCACAATGAGAACCACATCAACCCCATTAGTCCTTCGTGTTTTCCACATATGAAAGCATCCCAGCACCATGTTGCTGGTCTGGTTACATGTCACAGAAGCTGGAGGTTTAATCACTGCCTTCATTTAAAACAGCATAAAGAAGTCCCTAAATGTATATTTGATAAAAGACTGCATCCCTTATTTTTAATAAGTAAAAGTAACATCCCTTAGTTTTAATCCTACTGTGAACATCTGTGATTCTGAACTATGGAGAGCCACTCAAGTAAAAGGAAAAGATGTATGTGGGGTGAAATAAATCCTAAAGGAGAATGAACCATTTGAGGATTTTGAAGTCAGATTCTATTTTATTCAATTTCATTATTATCGTATTTCATAAGTTATCTCTTGGATTTTGGTAGCTGAATCATAAATCATGGTGTTACTGAAATGAAACAAGGACGACAAAACCTAGCTTATAGTAATTCTTATAAAATCCTATCATATAAGCAAATCCTTCCCTTTCTGCTTATATTAAATTGAAGTATAATTCATTTTCTCCTTTGCTAAACACAGATTCACTTCCCCATCTTCAATGGGAACTTTTTTGTGAATTTTGTGAATACCAGACTAACATGACTTCACTGGACAGTATCTGGGTTACAAGAAACCTGTTAGCATGTTACTGGACGATGTGATGCAATGTTATAAGATTTATGACTGAAGCAATATTAAAAGGGGACATAAAAAGTATTTTGTCTCAAGATTATTTCTGTCATAAATCCATTTCCTTTGTTTATAAGATAACAAATTATTTAAAAATCTTATTGAACACTGAAATAAGATATGAAATGCATCTAGTTTACTTGTCAGTGTATTTCCTGAAAGAAAGAAAAAAATATCTATTTCTCTCTTACCTGTTTAATTATCATATTCAAGATGCAGTGAAATTCTTGGCATTGTTGAGATTTTATTTTTTTTATTCCCAAGGGAAAATAAATCTTTCACAAATGATTAACAAACACTATTGTTTTCAGAAGCCCACATTATTTCTGATTTTGAAGCGTATGTATCACATTTTGATGCATCTTGTCAGGTTTAATCAATCAAGTTGATGCATGTGAGACATGATCCAATTTCACGTGATCAGAATTACTTCATTTGACATACCAGCATGTGACATTTAAGGTCAAAGTAAAAACAACAGCAAGCAAACAAAAACTTTGCAGTGTCTTAATAGATTTTAGGAATAAAGAACTAACCTCTTGAAGCCAGGTAAGGTATTTGTGTTCAGATGTGAAACACTTGTACTTTAACTGTCTGTGGTATTTTGGTGTCCAGATTAGATTTTCTGCATTAATAAATATATCCAGTACAGTTTGTCAACACAGAGCTGGAACCTGAAGGCTCTAAGAACATTTATTTTGGGTTGATAATTCATCTGTAAAGACTAATAGAGCAACCCAATATGGAGAATGAGAAAATGTTTACCTTTCTGTTTTTGAAGACTGGGTAGAGAAAGTACTAAAGCATATAGTACATGCTGTTGTTATTCCAAAAGCATCCTCTGTCTTTACATATATATTTTATGAAAAAGCAATTGAATAACAAATGCAGAACTGATTTATTCTTTTTTTCTACTATATATATATATAACATATATATATGCATTTACCACATTTGATTTTAGTTCTGTGATATCTGTTACTAGGCCGTAACTAAACAGGCAAAATAAATAGGGAAATGAAATTGGTTTATGAGTTAATATAGCCCAAGTTGGAAGTAATAATGGATTTGTTTACTATTATTTGTGTTTTTATCCCTACTGAGACAGTGAGAAAACCATGGCAAAGTGTACGTATTTGTGATTTGAATTTTCCCACTACAGAGTCTTGTAAGTGCATAGTAATAACTTAAAGCTTATTTTGGTTATATCTTTAGAAAGTTAAAAGAAGACAATTACTGGTAAAATAAATCATCTTTTAAGATCCTTCTGTGGAAAACTGGAAAGCTGAGCAAGACAGAAGAGGTTAATACAGGTCATACAGCATGGAAGTCACTTTACTTGGTGTAAACCTCAGGATAAACTTGTCTTCAAATACTGATAAAGGTAGGATTTTATATATTAATTTACCCAGTGGATACTTGACATATAACAAAATAAAAATACTTTTGAAGAGTTAAAATAAAAGGTATCTCTTATTGGCTGTGTTAGAGCAGATTTTATTTCTTATGTATATGAATTGCCATGAATTCTTGTGAACAATTTTGTGTGAAAGTGTTTAGAGTCACTGTCCTCCATCAACTGCTTTGCAATTTATAATTTCAGTTTCAAGTGTGATGTGCTGAGCTAATATTTCTTTAATCTTAAAAAGTTTACAAAATACTCATTGTCTCAAATTCTATTTGAACTTAATTGACATGTTTTTATGAAGTTCTTTATCAGGCAAAACTAAAGGGAGTGATGGAAATGACTATATGCTGCTGAGGAACCTGGACAGTTGTTTTACATGAAATATCCCTTATTAAAAGTCTAACCTACCTTATCTTTTGTATATTTAGAATGTGACAGAAAAGCAACAACTAGGAAATAAGGAATTTACCAATCTGAAGTGAGTTAATGCCTAAAATAAACTTATTTTCTCTGTTCATTTGTTTTTAGTTCTGAAACTGATATTCTAAACAACAGGCATATTACCTATATTACCTAGGGATGCCACATAAGGAGTTATGTTCATTCCTAGCTCTTAAAAAAACCAAAACCAAAACCAAAACAACAACAACAAAAAAAAACTCTTGGGAGACAAGTTAATTTGTAGGAAAGATTTACAGAAAACAACTTTGTCTCACAGCACAGAAACATTTTAATTATACATGGAGAACATGGAGAAACAAAACAAAAAGAAGAAAACCTAAACCAATGACCCTCTCTCTGCACCCCCTCCACCCCACCCCCAACAACGCACTTTGATATCTCATTTAACCTAGTGCTCTGTTGCAATGGTACTGTACCAGGTGCAGGTGTCCAGGTGCTGGTGATGGGGTTCTGCACGGCAGTGTTTGTGAGGAGCAGCCGGGGCTCCCCTGGGCCAGTCACGGCTTGTTCCAGCCAGCTCCAACGGCCCCACCACCAGGCATGGCTGGGCCCAGCAGGCGAGATGGTGGCTCTTCAGGGGAAACAGTTAAGAACGGGTACAAGATGCTAGACAGACAGAGGAAGACGTAAGAACAGAGTGGAGAAACAGCAGTGTGAACACCAAAGTCAGAGGAGGATGCGCATCATGACACCAGCACAGGTAGTCACTGCAGCCCATGGAACATACACACCAAAGAAGACATATTCCTTAGGGAAAAGTGGCCCATGGACAGCCCACCTGAGAGCAGAGGAAAAGTGTAAGAAAAAAGCAGCAGCAAAGATATAATGACCATAAACATTAATTAATGACCATAACTTGTGAATCCCCCCCCGTGCTGCTTGGTGGGGGTGGGGGTAGGGGAATGTTGTGGTTTAACATGGCAGGCAGCTATGCACCACACAGCTGCTGTCTCACTTTTCCTAGCTAGGATAGGGGACAGAATCACAAAAGTAAAAGTGTGAGAACACAGGGGTTGAGATAAAGACATTTTCCTAGGCAATGCAAAAGCTGTGCATGCAATCGAATCATTCACTACTTCCCATCAGCAGGCAGGTGTTCAGCCACTTCCAGGAAAGCAGGGCTCGTCACATATAATGGCGTCTTGGGAAGACAAACACCATCACTGCACAGGTCCTCCCTCTTCCTCCTCCTTTACCCCACCCAGCCTTCATTAGTGAGCATGACATCACATGGTATTACAAGACAGATGTCTTCATGGGCACACCCAGACTCCCTACTGGCAGGGCACCATGAGAAGTAGAAAAGTCCTTGGCTCTATGTAAGCACTGCTCTGCAACAGCTAAAAATGTCAGTGTGTTATCACCACTATCCAAAGCACAGCATTTACAAAGCCTTTATGAAGAAAATTAACCCTATCCCATCCAAAAACAAGATAGGGAATCTGGAATGAAGGAATAAAGTTGAACCTGGGAAAGGAGGCGGGAAAGGTGTTGTTTTAATGTTTGTCTTTATTTCTAATTACCCAAATTAGTAATTAAAATCTATTTTAATTGGAAATAAATAAAGTTAATTTTCCCTAGTTGAACCTGTTTTGTCTATGATAGTAATTGTTAAATGAACTCTGTCTTTATACTGACCCATGAATCTTATTCTGTTTTCTCCCCCTGTCCCACTAAAGACGGGAAGTGTGTGAATGTCTGGGTGGGCATTTGACTGTTTGCCAAAGCTACCATAGATACCCACAGTTTGTTGTTGTTTTCTTTGGTTCTTTTTTAAGCTTATGACATAGGAAACATATAAGTGAGAATAAATAGTAAATGTTCCTGTGTCCACTGACAAAGGTTCTATGCATGTGAAATAAAAAAGAAAGGAGGTGAAAGGATGGTTTTGTGACATATTCATATTTGCAAAGATAAGCATTAATCTGAGGAAGAAAAAGCTCAATTTTAAACATTTTAATAAAGAAATAAAGGAGATTTATGTCCGGTAAGAGTGAAAAACATTCTGAAGAGAGGCACCCACTGTCTTTTGAATTAACAAGATCAGTTTCACAGCTCTCAACTTAACTTGACCATGTTTCTCTGTATATGCCTAGGGATTCATGGCATGATGATGAGGTTATTATCCTATACTATAGCATGATATATATGCATTACATATATAAATTTATACAAGTATTAAAATATCTAACATAAAACTTAATAGACATGAAGCAAATCTCAAATTACATAAAGCTACTTTAATCAGTGGGGAATGGATTGGGATGCTGAATTTTAAAATTAGTAGGATAATAAAATCATTATTGAATGATTGAATCAAAATCTATTGAAAATTAATAGATAAAAATAAAATCCTACAGCAGTCATGTTGACATGAGTCAGAAGAGCATTCCAGCAAATTTACTAGGGATTATTTTATCACTCAGTCCATTCTACTCAGGACTATATTACTATTGACCTACAGCTTGTAATAGCAAAACAGCAATGCAATTATCAATGAATATTCACAATTAAAACACTAACAATATGTTTCCAAATTTATTGATAAATTTAAGCATCGTATTCCTTCTTTCCTCCCAAATGTTATTTTCAAAAGGTATTTCATATTTTATTATTGCCTTAGTTACAGAATTCAGTCCTAGAATAATAATTAAAGGTAGCTTCTGTCATTTTGAGGCTGCTCAAGCATAAATTAGGAAGACTGACATATCTCCTCCCAGAGATGTATGTATCACAAGGAGATGTACATCTTTATAAACTGAGTGAGGAACAGAGAGCAATTTTCATATTCACAGAATACAGGGAAATAGTACTATGATTTGTACTTCGGGAATAATTAAATCTCCTTCTGTTAAAGGCTGATTGAGAATATGAGGTTTGATTTTTTACATCCTGTTAGCTCAGGTCACTTCTGCAACCTGATGACAAATGTTTTTACCAATACAGTCTGAAACAAATTGAGGTCAGTGTACATTTTCTCATAGCCTTGCTCTCATATTTCTTCCATGAACTGCAGAAGGTTTCAATTTACTGAAGCACTGAAGTAGGTAAGATCCAATCAAAGTAAAAGCAGAATCAATAAAGGCTCGCCTCAGAGGGCTAAATAGTAGTGACATCAGTCAGGAGGAAAAGTTGTTTGCAGATCCAAAATACTATTGTTCCGTACCCAGAAGAAAGTGAAAATGCAGCTGTTTTTATATGACTTGTTTACTGAGATGTATTTAACATGTTTGGCAACCAACAATGTGGATTTTCTATGTAGGATAGGAATGTACCTATGTGTTTTGGCAAACACGCAGAAAATATAGGCAATTTGTGGAAGCCAATTGGAGGTCAGTCTGAATTCTGCTAATATTAGTAACATATTTCTGATTGCCTTATCTCCTAACATTTAAGGGTTGATGTATGTGAATCATACATTTTAAAACACTATGATCAATAAAACATGCATAAAGTAGTCACATAAACAGTTACGTGTTTAACTGGATATGTGAGTCTTGTAAAAATAAATTTGACATCTATAGAGCTCAGTTCTCTTTGGAAATAAAATAACTGCATGTAATTGTGTACAATTATTTGAAATAAATTCTCTTTTATTTTAATGGTAACATTTTATTATATAGAATATATGATTTAAGAGGAACAAAAGTGTAATCTCTAGTTATAGAATAGTTGTATAAGCATGTTTATATATACTTTCAATCTTGCTTTTAAGAAAAATGATTTTATTTTTTAGCTGAATATCACTTAAACTACATTATGCCCAGTGCAGCGCTGTTGTGTCAGCAGTCATACAAATTCTTTTTCAGCATTAACTGTGATTTGCCTTTCCTGACTTCATCTATTAGAATATAGAAATCTGAGAAATCTGTTTTTTTTTTTTTTTTTTTTTTTTGAGGATATAACAAACCTATGAGATGACTTTTCAGTATTTATTGCTTATAATAGAGTTTTTACAAATAACATCCTAGTCTTGTATAAGGAAGTTGTGTGACGTGCTATGTTTATTTATTTGAATCTCTATTTGAAATTAGTCTAATTAATTAATAAAAATGGAAAACATCAAATAAACAAAGAAAACACTGTATCACAGAATTCATGTGTGAACAGGATATGACTTCAGTCCACAGTAACTGATAAACTGCATTTATTTTTTTCTCCAAGGTAAATAGATTATCCTGTTCCATTTGAAGAACTAATCTGGCAGAAATCCTGCCTAAAATAGCTAATGTGGTCCTGCCTAAAGTGTCTTTTACTGTGCTTGCTCAGAAAAATAATGGAATAAAATGGTTGCTGCCGGGCCTATGAATTTGTAGTAATGTCGTGACTTTCTTTGGAGCTTCTTGGGGCATGAGCTGGGGAAAAAATGCCAAAAGTCCTCTGAAAATATAGCATCTGGCTGTGGTGGTTCAGACCAATGGTTCATCAGGTTAAATATACTAATTCTAAAATTGGTCAGTGGTAGCTGTTTTGGGAAGAAAATAAGATCAGGGCAAGCATATGGCTATGTTTCCATGTATTCTTTCCTGTCTGAAATATATTCTTCCATTCAATCTGGTAAGGAAATGCAAAATATAGGACAAAGAAATCTGTTTTTTGATATAGCATTATAAAAATATGAACAACTCTGCTGAGAAAATGGCACTAAATATGTGTATGGGTAAACACAAGTTAAAGCTCTCCATATTTCTGTGAATTAAAGAAACATTTACCCTGCCTACTGTGATCACCAAGCCCATGATTTCAGGAAACGTCTTGGGGAATATCCTTTAGACTATCATCATATTGATGACAGTAACATACTGGTCTGTAAAAATTTACGACACAAGTAAAATAGCAACTGTACAATCTCCTTTTCTTTTTTGAAATCCAGCTGTACCATGACATACACTAGTTGTACATTTATGTATTATCATAAATTATTATATCATAAGTATGGAATATTTCCTAATAAATTTAGTATATCTTATAACTCAGAATATTTGAAACTTTATTTATTAATGTTGAGCATAAAATCACACAAATATGACACTGGAATGCATCATAAAAGATCACTCAATCCTCTTTTATTGAAGTACAACGGAACATAACTTGACTACAAATATAACCAGAGATAAATATATATTCAGTTCTTCAAAAAAATGTATTCTATTATATATTTGCTAATGTTACCACATTGTTCACTGCCTTTATTATGAAGGTTTTTCTTCATATTTAACATAAATCTTTCATCAACAAAATAAGGAAACCAGGTGATTGTCCTTTTCATTACAGTGTCTTTAGTCTGCTAAATAAAGTAAAACCAGTGTATTTGACCTTTCCTACTAAGATATCCTTTCAAATTTTCTTGTCTTTGTTGCCATCATTTGCTGTTTACTATTTTGACTATAATTTTCTTTCAAAGTAAGTCCATATGAGACTGAAAGTTAGGACAGAGAAAATATAATCTGCATTTAAAACACATGGCTTTCTAAATTATATATATATTTTTATCATAAAAATAATAACTTTCCCCCTGTAGTTAATTTATGGATCACTGTGGTCCTCTAAATCTTTTGAGATGTAATGTAGTTTAAACATTTAGTCAAGCATAACAGTGTCCTACTGTCAAGCAATGCTTGTCACAGATTTCAAATCACCTTTATCTTGTCAGTTTAAAATTCCAGACTTGTAATGTGTTTGTAAGCACTCTAACTTGATTTCATCAGATTTGTTGATACCATCAATAATGTTTAGAATTTACTCTAAGTTCTACCAGCTAACTAAAATGAAACTATTGAACAAAATTACATCCAGACCTGAAAACCTACATACTACCCAATCAATCAATCAATCAATCAATAAATAAATAAAAATAAAAAATGGCATCTATAGATCCAGCATGAATTTCAGTCAGTTGTGTACCTGTCTCTGAAGTATCTGGCTATTCTTTGCTTTGATTTTGAGAATGTCATCTTAGACACTATAAGAGCATTTTTTAAAAAGCAACAGAATTATTTACAGTGTTTCAATGTCATCCGCTAGGCTAGTTACTCTGTCAAAAAAGAATACTTGATGATTATGTCCCAGTTTGTTAATGAGACTTGGACTCTTTACAATTGCATGCTGAAAATCAATGATTAATATAAAAGGCACTGGAGGTAAAGACCAGTGTATTCACAATAATAATTCTTCCTTCAAACAATCTGCTTTTGTCTTGTCAATGTCAGTTAAATATTGATAACTTCCAGCAGAAGAATGTAGACTGTTAATTTTTCAAGCACAGAACAGACAGCTAGCACAGTGCTCAGTGAACCACTTTTATATGCTAAAATTCTACTTTTCTACTTTTTTTTTTTTTTTTTCTCTTAAGCTGTTCAGGCTTCCTATAGTTCCTGTAGGAATATAGGGAGTGTAATTAATATTTGTTCTATGCATGCAAATTGTGTTGGCTGTGTCAGACATGTTTAGCTGGTTGTATATATGAAAATGTGTTCTGAATGGAGAGTAAGTGCATCAGGCTATCAAAAGGAAAGGTCCAAATAGAAATTTATACTGCAGTATTTTTTTCTTACCCTACTTACATATTTTACTACATGTAGAGAAAGGAAAGGAAAATATTTAAAAGTCAAAATATTGGTCGTATTCAACTATGCACAAGCAGACTGGTATTGTCCATCTGCCTCTTCTCTCCTTACCTCTCCCTTCCCCCGTTTCCCTTCCCCAAAGAAAAAAAAATCCTTTAAATCCTTTATTTTCTTTGACAAAAAAATACTAAATATTTTTTTATTAGTAGTATACTTTTTTTTTTTTTTTTTTTTTCGCCTGGCAAAATTCAGAATGATTTCAGCTGGAAATCTGTTGCAGAGCTAAGGCTGTCTTGGTCCTAAAATATGAACTACTAAGATTCATGCAGTATTAGAGTTATTTTTTTTTTTTTTTACCATTTATACAATGGGCATGAAAATAGTAATTAATCTTTGCTTTCCCACAGCCATTTTAACTAGTAACACATTTTACTAACACATCAGTACTGAATACATTTCATGTTACATGTAGAGTCTCAGTCTCTGAGGTTAGGAAGGACAGTCATATTACCTATAAGATGACATTAAGCATACAATAGAAGTACTATATCCCATTCAAAAAGCATAAAGACTTACGGAAACTCAGGATCCTATTATTTAAATATATGTCACATTTGATACAAATTAACATTTTAAAGAGCTGTTAAAATAAAAATCAGAGGATCCAATTCACCACCATATTTGTATATGTGAAAATATGGTTTAGTCCCAAATAAGAAATAATATTTGTTATTATATACAAGCATCATTTCACATGTAAAGTAAAAACTACGATACCAGAGCAAAAGCAGCACATGTATTAGGTGCAGAAACTGCATACAGTATCAGTTTTTTGTGAGTTCTGTTTGTTTGTTTGAATAGATTTCCTTTACAGTAGCATATTTGTTTAATTCTTGCATAATATATTACTTCTAAGAATATAACATGTTCAGAAGCTGGAAACATCATGTGTAAATAAAGCAGGTGATGTTCAGCCAAATTTCACTCTTCTTTTCAGGAGGATGGTCAGGGAGGGAAGATTTTGAAAGCATATAAATATTTCTGAAGTCATAAAGACATTGGTGTCTTCCATTCTCTTTGCTGCTATTGTACTTTAGATTGTGCACCAAGCATAGCATAACAAGCATACCTGAGGGTATAATCACTGTTATATACAGGGTTTCTGTTCAATGAGATCTGCATTTGAGATGCAGAATTGGTAAATGCAAGAAGGCTTTGTGGAATATTAAAAAAAAAAATACAAAAAATCTGACATAAAACTAGTCAAAGGGCATTTTTGGAAGATCCAGTGTGTCTGCTCAGAACTCTACTTAGCACGACTTATTTTCATTTTTTTTTAAATCACTGTGCAGTCCATTAAGCATAAGTAATTTCCTTTTTCTATGTGTATGTGTGCATATGTGTATAAAAGAACCATAAATGCATATTCAGAAAGAAAAAAAAAAAAAAGAGAGAGATATTGCATTACAGGTGAAATATCAGCTAAGTCTGTGTCTGTAACTGTATTAAAACTTCCCCCCCCCCCAGAATTTTATGATACAGAACCAGGACAGCTGACCCGAAGTGGCCAAAGGGATATTCCATATCACATGATGTCGTGCTGAAAAATTAATTAATATGAGGTGGCTGACCAGGTTGGAGTTGACCACTTCTCAAGGATGAGATGGGCATTGGTTAGAGGGTGGCAAGCAATTGTGTTTTTCATCACTTGTTTTGTACACATTATTATTACTATGCTATTATTATAATTATTAATTTATGTCCTATTAAACTTTTATGTCAACCCACAAGCTTTTACTTTTTTTTCTAATTCTCTCCCCCATTCTGCTAGTGGGAGAGGGTGAGAAAATGGCTTTACGCTGCTGAGCTGCTGTCCCGGGTTAAATCACAACAGTTTTTGATCTATTCCTTCCTGTTTAAATAATACTTTCTTAATATATTACTTAAATGAAGATTACTTCATTCTCATTCTTTTAAATGTATTTCAGCATTCTACCTATATTAATATAGTATACACATAAGAACTAATTAATGCTTTTCAGTTTAATTATGTTTGCAATGCATGTAGTAAACATTAACATCTGCTTTAGTGTATAATGTGTATACTAATGCAGGCTTTCACACACTGTGGCATATTCCCTTATTTTCATATTTGAAATGTCACTTGGTAATTGACATGTATATAGTCTTATCAAGACAATGCTCTATATTTCTTAGTCACTGCATGCTCAGAAATAAATTATTACTCAAAATATTTTTCATTTTTCCTCTCTCTTTAGATTAATTTCATAGTTAAATATCTACCTTGACTTACAGCAACAAAGTAATATCATATATACTGTATTTAGAACTGATTTTAAGATTCTGTTCTGTCAAACCTCCCAAAAGACCCAGCTCCAATGAATTGTTATTGTTTTGTACTTTGAAGAACACTGAGATCTTTACCCTATTGCTGTTTGGTCATCTGTTCATAATGTTGAAATATTCAGACTATGGTTAGCTCTCCTGAACTGTATTATGAGTCTCTAGGGAATGTCAAAGTGTTATTCTCATTTGCCTTCAAATAATAATAAAAATAAGTCAATAGAACTTACTTATTTTTTAGACTATCCTAGCAACACTCAAGTTCAAATACTTTTTATATATTTGATTACAAAATGATGTTAATTTGAATTTACTTTAAAATATTTTGGCACTTCAGGCTCTTAGTTGGCCCTGTTAGGGTTCAGATGTGTTTGCAATTGATTTTACTGCCCCTAGAAGAATGACTTGAATTAATCAAAATTCAATAACTTGAATTAATCAATACTGGAAAGTTATTTTTTATATAAATTTCTTTATGAAAAAATATTGGAAGTTTAGAGCAATAAATGCCTATTTCTAGGCTGATTTCTTGACACTGCTGACATGCTGTTAATGGTGGTTCTGAGCTTATTCCATATTACGCCTCTGCACAGAGGACAAAACAAGAAACCATCTACAATGCCATCCATAATTCAGGTCTATAAACAGAAAATAACATAATAGCAACCAAAAAGCTGTAAGTGATGCTTTCCCCTCCCACACACAAATGTCGCAGCCTGTGGTCAGCTACCTGGTATATTAATATTCTGTGGCTGGTTTCTGTCTCTGAGTGAAATGTCTGTCAAGTGAGCAGAGGGACAGTTAGTTATAGGCTCTTAACCAGCTGGATGTTGATTTCATTTGAATGTCTGTAGAGAGTGATAAAAATGGTCTTTGCTATTCTGCACTATGTTCAGTTTAGATTGATTTACATTTTCTAGGATTCTCATAATTTGCCTTTTCTATGGTAGGAATACCACCCTTTTTGTGTCTTTTTTTTTTTTTTTTCCCAATAGTAGATGCAGTTGCCCCAAAGACCCCTGCATAGGTCAGTATTAAGCCTAATTAGCAGTCAAAAAGAAAACAATGATGTATTTAATTAGATGACTCCATAAACACAAACTCATGTAGGAAACGTCATGGTTATGTGTAAACAGTGCCTTATGCAAAGAGATAACACAGATAGTAAGAGACAGTGGGACACATTTTTTTAATCTTATGAGCTTTTTAAAAAAGAAATTATAGTCATTCTATATGTAATATCAGGATGGGATTCACATATAACTTAAGACACCTATGTAGTGTCAATTAAAATACTGCATAGGTGTCCTTGTGTGAGCTGAATGTCTGTTTTTCCAGTATTGTGAATGGTGATCTGGTCAAAAGATAGCATAGAACACTATATAGTTTATCCTGCAGTAGCCATCTACATATTTATATGTATTCTCTTGATCATACTGATAAAATATTTGAAACACCTATAGTGAGCTGGGTGTTACCACAGAAGACACCAGAACCAGGCAAGACACCATAAGCCATTTCAAATGATACTAGATGATCATGTTAATCAATTGAAGTAAGCTTCAGATCTCTAGTAACTAAAACAGAAGCCATACATAAATGCCTTTATGTAAGTGTACAGACTTCAGACTTTGAGGTAACTGATCATTACAGTTTATCTTCATATAATCTATATGTTTGGTGCAGGAAGGACAACAGTGTTTCAATGGACCTAATCATCTTGAACAAATACAAATGGATGTCACAAAATTCCTGAAAGTTGACTGTAACTCTATTTTTAAACATATTAATATGAACTTCCATATAAAAAAAGTCTTATAATCAAAACAAAAATCAGCAATCTGGACAGTATTGTCCTCCTACTTGCAGCTACTACAGGGTTCCCCTGCCATACCCACCCCCCCAAAAAAAAAAATAAAAAAAATTATGCTACTAATGCAAAACTGTTTATTGCACTATTTCTAAAGTATACTACATGTACTATGATTTTTATTTTTTATTTTTTTTTAATCTGACCTTAACGGTTTCTCTTTATACTGGAAGAAAATCTTATTAATTAAACCTTACCGTGATATGAGGAAACTGAGTGAAATTGATCCTAAACATCCTTTACAGTGAACATATGTAGTGAACCTACAGGATTTGCCTATATTACTGTTTAGTTTAGATCAGGAGTGAGCTTTAGAAACAAGCTCCTGATAGTTGTTATTTGCTTTTCATCATGTTTTGGCTTGCATTGTGAAATGGTCTCAGGGTCCGTGAACTAACTTCCTTTCAGGTGAAACTAAATAAGAAGATACTATCCCGGAGCTCATTTAGAATACTATAGCCTCATTCTGTCAATGGAATTAGACTAGACCGCTCTGAATTAAAAGCAAACAAACAAACTACTAATGTCCAATCGTATTTGTAACACAAAACTCAAGAGGTCTTATCAGCTTCTTATATAAGAAATTTACATATAACTTTTTTTTTAATTTTTATTTATTTTTTTTACTGTATCCCCATAAGAAACCAGTTTCTATAAATGATTGGTTTTGATAGGCTTCTAGTTGAATGAAGAAGTGATGCTTAGAACAAGTTTCCTAGACACAAAGATAAAAGAAAAACAGAATTTACTGTTGGCTATATACAAGCAGATATATTAAAAAAAATAAATAAAAAAATCAGACGTGACAAAATATTCAAGAGTCAACTCTATGGTATGAGGTACAAAGGAAATGCTGAAATAGATGTATAACACATATTTAAAATAAGGTATTAAAATTTTCAGAATATTTTGTTCATGTATTTGTACTTCAATTGACATAGAGAAATATGTATCTGTCTTTTCATGTTTACGGATTTTCTTTTGCACCAGAATGAATGTTATCTTATTTACATCAATAACATTTTTCACAGTATATAACTACCTTGTTTTTATATTGGCAGTATTCCCAGGAAAATATTCAGCATCATATGTTGCTTTATCAACCGTGCATATAATGAAAGACAATAACTGCTCTACCCCAACTGGATTTTTAGTTTTGTTTTCATTAAATCAGCTGGATCAGTAAGAAAACATGATTTTTTACAGCATTTCTGGTTTTATGTCCAATAATATTTGCCACTAGAAAAAACATATATTCTATTATCTTTGTTATTGTTTTGTAAAACAGATGTGTACAGATCCAATTACACCTCAGATGCAGTGTATTAACAGGCATTCAAATACAGAGTAAAGAATCAGTTGCTGATCTGAAGATAGTTATGTCAGATAAGGAAAAAATAAAAACACGGTATCAAAATTTAAGTTGTTCAGCAGACATGAAACTATTTTCAAAAAGAAAATTACCTGTAAGTGGATGTAAATCTTAATTTATAATTGTTTTGTAGAAATTCTGATAAGCATATTGGACTTTCATATTTTTATTGCTTGGTAGGAAACAACTTGGAGTAGGAAAAAAAAATAAAAATTGGGCAATACCACTAGCACCTGAAATACATGGACTGAGCAGGAAAAAAGAAAAAATATCTTCAAATGAAAGTAAATAAATAAATAAATAAACAGGTTGTTTTTCAAATTGAAAAGTACAATTGCCTTTCGAATGAACTGTTTGACAGTATTTTCTAAATTGTTGACATGCTGGGTAATAGATATATTGCCAATACTGTGATCTACTGCTAAAAGTCCTCTATTGTCATTTCCTGAATTCATGTAAGGAGAGTGAATATGGAAACTATTACTTGATTAGCAACATAGTTAACAAAGCAAATAAATAAATAAATGTTGTTACTATTAGAAAATGGTTGAATTGCCAGGGGATCAATGTGTTTTTCTCCCTACTATGTCATATATATCAGTCTCCAAGCAAGGGGTAATTTCTGATATCCTTTAGCTCTGGGATTTGTATTTGGAAGTTACGCCTATATCTTTCATCCTGTTGTTTTTCCATTGTGATGGCCTACATTAAAGGAGTGATAATATTCTTCAGGATTTAACAATATTGGCACTGAAATTAGTGAAGAATTTTGTTCTCCTGATTAATACTCTCATTTTCTTGACTGGACTATTATTTATTTTTGAAGCTTCCCATAGGGACAACGTACTGGTCTTAATGGGCCACCATTCATTTCTCCTACGGTGCACTATAAACCTTGAATACTTGGGACACAGCCATAATGCTTCTGGCTGGCAAGAATTGAAAGGTGAACCTCTTCAGAATCTTCTAAAATTACTTTTTGATCAATGTGGAGAATTGCTGACTGAATTTCTGCTCTGTTTCTCCTGCCCTGCTGCTCAGAGGCTAAGCAGATTACCTGTACAACACTCACCACCTTTGTAAGCCACGCCTAGAAACCCAAATACATGCTGAGCACAAAAACTTTGCAGAGAATAATACAGATCAGGAAACATCTGATTTCCACCTTTTATTTATGATACTGGAACATATGTGGGAACTGGAGAAGTAATCACTAGACTTTAATAATGGAAGCTAGATTAGCCATTGTTCCAGCCTTCATGAGACAAAATGATTGGAACTACATCCTACTTCACAGCCTCTTGTAGTCAGGGTGTTTAATTAAGGCCTTACATAAAGACAAACAAATGGATACTTAAAAAAAAAAAAAAAAAACAACAATGGATACTTGACAGTTATGTATGCATAACAACATGGAAAGACTAGCAGCTTTTAAGAAAGCTGGAGGTTAAACTGTCATAGATTAACTTTAAGTGAAAAAGTTCATATTGCCTTTGTTCTGAGTTTCCCTTTAGCACAGCAGTGGGGAAGGCTGTCATGAATTCAGTTGTGGCTCCCTGATTCTTAGGGCAGAACTGATTTCCAGTACATGTTAGAGCAGCTGGAAGCTGTTCCATTTCACACCAGCTCCCTGACATTCCTAAAGTGACATTGGTAGTAGGGTGATGGTTGGACCAGATGATCTTGAAGGTCTTTTCCAACCTTAATGATTCTGTGATTCTATGATTCTAAAGGTACCAGACAGGATTAGCTAAAGCACAGTACAATCCATCTACACCTTTTTTTACTCATTTTACTTGCTCCACTAGAATAGGTGTGACTGCAGCCACCTATCCTAAGAAATGATCAGTTGATTCTAATAGCTTTAACCCATATGATTTTGAGACACATCTGTGATATACCAACTGCATGTGCTGAATGATTCCCCAATGCCTATTTTCTGTGTAATAGCAATCAATAATAAAAATCTGTTTTAGAAGAGAAACATATGTTCAGTCACACCTTGTTGTAATGCTTCATCCAGACATCCAGAATGCAGCTGTTTTCAACTCTGTCTGTAAAACTTTTCAAGTCCTGAATTTCTGTTCATAACATGGGACTCCATCAGGATTTCTAACATACCAAAATACTCTTAGTCACAAGATTCAACAGATAGATCAACAAAGGTGGAATATAACAGCCTGATTCTTGGCCATCATATTCTTTCTTAGAAAAATGAATGGCAAATTAATGCAGGGAAGTCTGAAAACACATGCATACTGGGGATATGATATGAAAAACGCAAGTGGCTAAAAACAAACTCAATTATTTGAAATTGATAATTACACTTAATTGGTCGCAATCAAGGTAGAAAAGAGGGGAACTTAGAAATGGTGTGGTGAATTGTGTACTTAGCCTTGCACTCTGCTATTACTCTTTCAAGCCTCCTAAAAATAGATAAATAAAACAGATAGTGTTTCCCACTAGATATTTACAATAATCCTCACAGTAAGAAAATAAAGGTGGCCTATTTAGATGGCCTGCGTAAAAAAATATGGCTCTGACTTCCAGGTTAGCATAGGAATACATGCACTTACCCATTCTATAACAAGGCTTATAACTTTTATTTCCCATCGTCAGTACATTAGTTTTAAATCTTAAAAAGAAAAGGATAAATATGAAAGGCTACTCATTAGTTTTCTTATGAATTATGTTTAACATCTTTGGGGAGTTGCATTACTTTTTGTTTATTTGTTTTAAAAATTTTTAGTCTTAGTAGCAGTTTTGGAGCATGGCACTGTTTTTGATGCATGAAACTAAGGGTGTGAGTTCCTTGGGATGTGGTATGAAACAATGTAGAAGCTTTTTGAAAGGTAGGAGCCCTCAGGGATAGTGCTTAAAGACAGTGTAAAATGAAGGAAAATGAATCTGGTATAGTTTCATCTGTCTTTCTTTTTGGGAGTAGCCACATGAGTAAAGCATAACAGAAAAACAGCCAGAAATTGTGCTACCAAGAGCTAAATGGAGTCGTCCAAAACAGAATCAGAGTACTAAGATGTTGAATTAATAATGTGCAAAACTCAGTTTTTGAAGTATGCCTCTTGGGCTCACTTCCTGGCAATGTTAAAGTTAGAAATAAACTGAGCTGACAAAGGGAAAGACAGAAAATATTATCTGATCAGTAGAGGGAAGAAAAAAAAAAAAAAAAGGACTAAGATAGTCTAAGTGAGAATAAAAGATTTCTCAGTGTGGTGAAGACAAGACTGTGGTATAGAAGAAACTGTAACAAAGAGAGTACCAGACTGCAGCTGAAGGATTTAATTGTAGGTAAAAGCATGACAGTGGATAAAGAATATCAGATCTGATACAAATGGGGAAATCAGTTAACATGGAACAATTAGTTGAAACAATAGAGAGAACAGTGGAATAATGGTCTGCACTAGGTTGCTAGCTGGAGTGAGAGTAAGGAATCTAATTAATACAAGATACATTGGATTCAACTGAAAAGATGATCTTGGAAACAAATTACCATTAAAATCATTATATCCAGTTGGTGGCACAAGAAGAAGTACATTTCATAGAATCATAGAATCATAGAATCATAGAATCATAGAGTCATAGAATCATAGAATGGCTTGAGTTGGAAGGCACCTTAAAGATCATTTAGTTCCAACCCCCCTGCCATAGACAAGGATGCCACTCACTAGATCAGGCTTGCCAGGGCCCCATCCAGCCTGGCCGTGAACACCTCCAGGGATGGGACATCCACAACCTCTCTGGGCAACCCGTTCCAGTGCCTTACCACCCACTGACTGAAGAATTTCCTCCTAACATCCAATCTAAATCTCCCCTCTTTCAGTTTAAAACCATTCCCCCTTGTCCTATCATTATCTACACGAGTAAAGAGTCCTTCTCTATCATTTTTGTAAGAATCTTTTAATTATTGAAAGGCCACAATGAGGTCTCCCCGGAACCTTCTCTTCTGTAGGCTGAACATCCCCAGCTCTCTCGGACTTTCTTCATAGGAGAGGTGCTCCAGCCCTCTGATCATCTTAGTAGCCCTTCTTGTACTGGGGGCCCTAAACCTGGATGCAGTACTCCAAGTGAGACCTCACCTTCCTTGACCTGCTGGCCACACCTCTTTTGATGCAGCCCAGTATGCAGTTGGCCTTCTGGGCTGCAAGCGCATACTGCTGGCTCATGTCAAGCTTCTCATTCACCAGAACCCCCAAGTCCTTCTCTGCAGGGCTGCTCTCAATGAGTTCTCCCAATATGTACTCATGCCTGGGACTGCCCCGGCACAGGTACAGCACCCTGCACCTGGACATGCACTTGCACATTTCCTATGCTCTAGTCTTTATCGCTGCCACCTTCAGTCAAACCTGAGATTACCACCTTAATTCTGTTCCCTGAATGACTAAATGCTGAGCTTGTTTCTTTGCCTTCGGCTTCGCTTTCCTCCCTTTCCTTCTTTTATGCCATCTCTCAGAAAAGTAATATCTAGCATTAAACATTGATTAATTAAACACACAATTAATTTGATGCAATTTAAATGAGACAGCAAGTTACACTTAAGTTGTCACTGTTTCCTAATTAAAGTTTTAAATCATGATGATTCTTCTGCCCTTTATTAACATTAAAAGTGTAATAATGAGTGATCATAGTTTTCAGAATTAGCAAATTAAGGCGGTTTCACTTTGAAGTGAATGAAGCTATTAATGCTTGAGTATCTGATCCTACATACAAAGGCAGAAGTAATCTGTGTATAAATTACTAGAAAAAGCATGTATACACTTTCAAATGAGTAGGTTGTATATGTTTTGGAAAATCAGCTGTAATCTAATTGAAAACATTTTTAATAAAACCTGCAAGCAGTTTGTTTGTATGTTTGTTTGATTTTAATGTTTTGCACATGAATATAAGATCAAAATATATGTTGGTATTCACCTTTCTGAGTGATAGTTTGGATTTCAGATTCTTTGAAGAAAAACAAAATCATCTTTAAAAATAATAGAATTAGAATTCCTTTATACTTTCCCAAAACTCAAAAGAGAGGATTTTGATTGTTTATTCAAAAATTGGAATAAACACATTATAAAGTGGAGCAAATATGTCATATGAATGCTTTATTGCCTTTTTGTCAAAACACCAATTCATTAAATGTGTTACTTTTGAATATTGTAGACAAAATGTCATGTGTTTTTATTGTTTTTAACTCAACTGTAAACTTAAACAGACTTCTATCTTTCTATAATAATTAAAAATCATGAAAAGTTTTCATAACTGATTGTGAAGTTCTAAATTTTTATAATCTTTTCTATGTTGTAATGAATCAAATCGTGATATAAAATTAAGTGCAATACACCAGAATTCTTATAAAATACTAGGCAAAAAAAAAAAAAATTGAAGGAGAAATACATTTACAAAATGTGTTATATAGCATGAAGTAAAATTAATCATATAAAAATAAGCTAAATATTAATAAAAAACTAAACACAATCTGGATTCAGTTAAGGACAGAAAAAAAAAAAGTATAACAGTGTTGATATATCAAATACTTCTGGTCATAAATAGAAATGATTTTTTTCTATATTCTAGAAACTTCTGTAATTGTACATCAATACTGCCCAAAGGATACACTGTCTATGAATTGAGTGAGGAAGCAAATGTCCAGGAAAGGTCAATAAATGAAGATATTATGTTCAAAATAAGTTCAAAAGTTGATAGAATGATTTCTAAATACACAGAATACCTTGCAAGAATTTATGTTCTATAAGAAATGAAAAAGAAAACTTTCAACACAATACACACACCCACACATAGAGTGAGATTTATTTAAAAAGTCAGGTGGAAATGTTAAGGATATTTTAGGACCTGTCTTGTGAAGTGTTCATGGCTTTTTCTCGTTCATTGTAACTGGATGAAACGTGTTGTATTCAAACATTGGAAAGAACCTGAATTTTATTTAAATTATATGTCTTTCTTATTCAACTACACAGAACTACATACACTAAAAAGTAGCAGTAAGAAATCAAGTTTTCTCTGCAAATTTCATGGTAATTCACTATACCTGTTATATTTTTGTAAGCTCCCAAGACACTTTCTCCTTCACAATATTTTCAGTCATCTACCTTCAGATTCTTGAAGAGTATTTTTCTTCATTGTGTGTTATGTTCTGAAACATGTCTAAAAATATTACACATAAGTGTCATTTGATGCTTGAATTTGTGAGCACCGCTTTGTAACTTAAGGAAGCTTGCCAGAAGACAGTAATATAGTGGATTTGTCTGATGTCTACCAAGGCTGAGTACCCTAAGATGATTGGCAGCAAGGACTGTGTAATTTGAAAGGGTATTCCTACTCTGAAAAGTGCCCAGAAATCATGTTTTTTTGTTGTTATTGTTGTTCTCTATTTCTCATGTTCGTGGCAAATTTCTGTTAGATTTACAAGTGAAAAAGTTTATTTTTCAAGTTGGTAGCTCTGAAAACTTAGACAGCAAATATTTATTTATTTATTATTTTTTCCATCACTAGCAATAAGCATTCTGAAGCCAAACTGGATCGTAGGTAAACCTCTACAACCCCCAGTTATCTATAGCTAATGCTATCTGTCAGCCCTATTGAATCACATTGCCTTGTTCAGATGTAACCGACTGATTGGAATTTATTAAGGTATTCTGTGATGATGGATAAACTAAAATAGAGGTCCTTCATATCATATGCTCTTAGGTGTGATGGTTTTACAGGGTTGATGCATGAGACTTTATCACTGCACTGTCTGCATTGATTTTATCAATTAAAAATGATTATTTTTTACAATTTACCAGCCTTCCACAAACTGATTTTACAGCACATGAATAAAGATTATTTTTGTTGTAAATGATTGTCTTATAAAGCTGTAAGCGTTTCTTCATTCCTTTCCATGTGATAAAATTTAGGTACATTTGATTTATTTATTTTTTAGTACTATCACAACCTTCCCATCCAAGGGAACTTAGCTGCTATGCCAATATCAAATTAGCTGTGAAATAAAGGATTTTGTGTTCTGCTAACACATACAATTGTACATATATATACATTTAGAGTGTACGTTTTGACTTCAGGGATCCCGAATTACTCTGGGATTGCTCTTATTCTAAACTCACTTTTACTAGTGTAGTAAATAAGTAGTGACTTTAATGAAATAACCAGTGGTACATCACTGAAAGTATAATGTAAGCAAAGATCTTTTATTAACAGTGAGCTATTAAAGCTTTTGAACTTATTACATTTCTTTATGCTGCTACATGATAAGAGCACTCTTCAGAATATCACTTTTTCTTTTTTATTTTTTTTCAAAAATTACTATGTTACTTATAAATATTTTTAATTAGCATTAAAAAGGCTTGGGGAATTTTTTCTTACCCTGTCCTTCACAATTACATCTGTGTCTCTTAAATCCTAAACACTGTGAATCAAGTTACAGGATGTCACATCAAATATTTAGAAATGAATTTGTTCAGACTGACGTAACACAACATGACATAATACATAAGGTCATAAATGTGGAGATTTTAAAGGCTTTTACTTACTTCCTTTAAACAAAATACACCTGAAATTATTTTCATTAGTTTTCAATGAGATGAACATCTTGTAATTTTCAGAAATAGTGTTTATAGCATACTTCAGACTGTAAATGTAAAAAAAAAAAAAAAAAAAAAAGTATTTGTGAAGGAAATGATGATGATTGTAATATTGCTAGCTAATATTTGTCTAAATTAATTACCACTATCATTGAACAGGTATAGAACACAGTTTCTCCTACCATTTAAAATTCAGTGCATTACAGAATTAATCCCACAAATCCGTTTTGTTTTGTTTTTTAATATTAATATTATTTAGGCTGTAACAATAAAGGTTTTAATTGGAAGAAGAATGTCTGGTTCCCCTTCTCTTCCTTCACCTTAAACCATCAGAGATGTTTCTGCTTATATGTATTAGAAAGATTTAAAAAGATTTTTTTTTTTTTGTTAAAATTCTTACATCCAAAGGGGAAAAAAAATCTACAAAGTGTCAGTATCCACAGAACTATAAATATAGAGCAGCAAAAAGATATACCAGCATATGAGTGTGAAGTTGCTCTTACTCTATCCTCATCTAAGTACAATGTCAATGGGAATAGCTTGGCTCTGTAAGCAGAAACAAACTTAGTCATAACAGATAGAGGAATTCGGTTAAGCATTGCTTCTGCTATCGCAGATTCTCCTGTCCTTGTTTCTCTGCCTCCTGAACAAAGGAATCACTTACTGTGATGACATACTATTTGAGAATATAGATTTCCATATATTTTAATGATTCTCCTCATTACTCTTCTAGCTATCTTCCAAACCACTGACATATATGTTGCAAAATTCAAGCTTACTAATTTGTCTAAGAAATACATTTGCACAATTTGTCACAGAAATGTTTTGGCTGTTGAGTCAGTTCATTCCTCTGACCCACTGTTCTCTCCCCCCACTCCTTCTTTGACCTCCCCAGTTCTCCACCCCCCACCCCCACCCCAAAACTTCAGATTCCTTTGTTTTCCTATTGGTGTTGAACTTAGTGTCCTAGAGATAGTTGTCTCAGAGAAGTCCAAGAACTTCCTCAGAACCACATTCAGGAGAGGTGATTGTTACAGAGGAAACCATGGAAGGAAGTCTGACTTCGTTGATGGACTCAATTGGCTAGAACCTAATAATACTGTCCTAGTTGGTGAATTGCCTTGTCTTGTGAAGTATATAACTAATTCTGCTGCTTCTACTGCTGTTTATTCTTGTGAATTTGGAGCATAATTTGGCTTTCTGTACTGATATTGGTGTGTTTGTTGTTGTTGTGTTTTATTGTTGTTGTTGTTGTTGTTTTCACCACATGAGTAATCTCATCAACAAAAATTAGATTATTTATGTGAGAAGGGGATAATGTGAAAAACAACATCACATTTTACCTTTTCTAGCAATGTTCTTGTGTCTCAACAAAACAGAACACATTTTCACAGGAAGTTTCTATTACATAATGGCAATAAATATTTATAGTTAATGCAAGCTTAATTAGTCTCAGATATGGGAAGAATAAACAGTTTTCTTCTGACTAGTTCTGAAATAGTCCTCTCCTAGCACTGAGAAAGCAAGTGACAATATTTCCTGCTAACCGTCTTCAGCAAACAAGCAAGGTAGCTGAAAGGATTTGGTAAGGGAGCAGAAAAAAAGAACTGCTAAACATCTACCGTGATATTGAGAACTGAGTTTCAGGTCCAGCCTAACATACTAAAGGTAGAAACTCAAAGCCATGCTTCTGGAGAAGACACCGAGTAAGTGGCTTGTGATTTACATGTGATTATTTAAAGCACAGATGAGCAAAATGAAGTGTTTAGTGAGACAGTAGACATATTTACTATATTGCAAAGTAATATATATATATATATTTTAATCTAAATTAGAAAATATAAGTCCTCATTTATTTCCTAACGTATCTGACTTTATATACAAGAAAACACAGTTTATATAAAAGTTGGTTAAAAATGTTATATGCAAAGTCCAAAGCTTTCCTAACCAAACTGAACACAGTCAATACATGTAACATACAGTAATGATTGTTATTCTAATATAGATACATTTAAATGTAATATAGATAAATTTAAATGTATGTAAAAAAATCTGTAGTACTCTTAGCTTACATGGAGTTCAAATAACTATTAAATTAGAAACAGACACCAGGAGTATCCTAAAAATGTTCTTACATTTTCTTTTAATGTTCTTTTAGGAGCTTATTTAACTGTTATTCAGTAGAGACTTAATTTAGGTTAAAAAAGGTGATAAGCTGAGATTTAGAAGTGTCAAGATGAAAAATGCTGGAGTAAATTAAAAAAAAAAAAAGAGGAAAATTATTCTTACACTTTGAAACA
This sequence comes from Cygnus atratus, assembly GCF_013377495.2. Classification (NCBI taxonomy): domain Eukaryota; kingdom Metazoa; phylum Chordata; class Aves; order Anseriformes; family Anatidae; genus Cygnus; species Cygnus atratus. The sequence goes on along the minus strand of NC_066362.1, from coordinate 170,523,664 downwards.
AAAATATCTGCTTAAATTAAAAATATTAAATTCATATTAAGATCTGTTATTGTAGAAGAAGTATGAGAGGTTGAATGTGTTCTAATTCACTTTAAAAGAGATCTGATTCAGTAATTTATGGAATTATGACACTTGATTCAGTACTAGAAAAACATTGAAAAATAACTCAGAAGTAAAAAACATCTAAATCAACCAAAACAAAACAGTGTGGCTTCAAAAATGAAAATTAATATATACAAATATTTGTGTGTGTGTGTATTTGTGAATGTGTGTATAGAGAAAGCTATATACTCCATTATGGTTTTGTTTTGTTTTGTTTTGTTTTGTTTTAAATATTTACTCATTTGTTTATTGTTCTAAAGAGATAGTGGGTGAGAAAGAAACCTCCATGGACAGATTATTATTTAAGAAGATTTCCCATATGTGAGCGAACCACTTAACAGAAATACAAGGCTTTCCAGACACAGGCATCTTTATTCTTAGATAGATGATGGCACATAGTGGTTTGATAACTATTTAGAATTAAAATTCATCTTCCCCTTTCAAAGATTTTTCTGTCTGTATCCCAAACAATGAAATTAAGGACAGTCTTTGCACAAACATTTTATTACCATATAATGCCATTCTGTAAGTCATGAACAAAGTGGGGATTTGATATTTAATTAATAGGATTAATTACATATTCATTCTCCTTCATTTTTCTTCTGCTGTGCACTGTGGAATTGGTTCTCTTTTTCCAGAGACTCTCCCAGATATGCTTTCTGTAAAGTATTCTCTGCTTTGCAGTTTATGGGACAAAGAAGCTGAGGAGACAAAGCACTTGTGTCTGAGCAGGCACAGTAGTACTTAAATATTTTGAGTTCCATATCAGTTCCAATCCCAAATTGAATAAAAATTGGGGTTTAAGAAAAAAATATGCTCCATGAGATAGATTTGTCTGCAGTGTTATACATTCTCTGAACCTCATTCTAGTTAACTGACACAAATGTAAAGTTCGTGATTGTCTTTGACAGACATAGGAACAGGTGGTAATAACAGATTGAAACATGATGCTTTCAAACAGACATACAAACTCAGAAAAAAAAAATCTATTAAAACCCACAAAAAATCAGTAAGTTTTATGAAGTGGGAAAAATAGAAAATGGTGAAGCATAATTCTCAAATATCTATGTTGCATCACTCCAAAACCTGTTTGCTTACATCTTTCCACACTCATACCTCCAGCTACTTCCTTTGAAAATTATATTTTTCTCTGATATTCCTTCTGGGCCTTCCTTTCAGAGATACTTTTTTTTTTTTTCCCTATTGTTTTGGGCGGGGGACAAGAGTGTATGAGATTTATCCTAAGAAAAAGCAAGAGAACATGTGTGTTCCATATACAGATTAATCAGTTATGGTGACAATTCCGTTAGAAATCAATACAAAGAAAAGAAGAAAAAAATCAAAGGTTGTCAAGCAAATTCTTTTGTGAGGGCAGAAATTTGAGAAAAATAGCAGATTTTGTGACCCCTAGCCTATATCAGTGAACTACAATATGATCAGTTCCAACTATATCTTACACACCGTTTTTTACTAGTCATTCATTTCCTCCCATTATGTCTTCTGCATTTTCTTATATTTTAAATCAAATAATCAAATAACCACAGGCAGAACTTTGAAATAGGAATATGTGCTGTCCTTTCATCCTATCTAGTAAAGCATATCTACCATGTTGATTGTAATCTGTTATTCTATGGTGGCTTGAACTATTACAGAGAAACTGTATAGCACTCCCTCTGAAATTGCATGAGATGTACTGACTCAACTAGATTTGGGGGGGGGGAGGGGATAACATATGTCAATATTAATATTAGTTTTCTAGCTGCAGAAGCACCTGTTATTATGTAATACAGAGGTAACCTCTCATTTCCACAAAGAGGAACGTAATTGGTTCTTATATAAAATTAATTTGGCTTTATTTATTCTTTTAAAATTATGTCACAAAATTGAAATTTATTGCAACAGAACCAAGATTTTCTCTTTAATATTACTTGTAGGATATAATATTTTTTTTTTCTAATTTTAACTTCCTGAAAGTTTGGGGCTGGATTTATCTTACTTAGCTTTAGGTATCTACAAGTTTTTCTTTGCTTGTTTTTGTTTTTATCCACTGTTAATCTAGTCATCTGAACTCCTTTATGCAATAGCTATCTTACCTCTTTGTTAGGTCACAAAGGGAATCACTGTATTCATGCCCTTTACAACTGACTAGAGGTGATGAAAAACCCTGGACTGCTGTGTGAGATTAATCCACTTCATAAATCAAGGACTAAGTAAGATTTTACTAATTAAAGAATACTGAAGAATGAATTTATTTTACTTGATGATTTTTTTTGTCGTGTCCCCCCCCTTTTTTTTTTGTTTAATTTCAGCCTTTACAAAATGGTGTCCATCCATTTTTTCCTACAAAATTCTGAATAAATTTGCAAAAATAAATTTAATTTGCATTAAAATTGTTTGAAAAGGATAATGGTGTAGCATGAAGAGAAAAAAAAAAAGCTTTAAGAAAACCCTTCTGTCATAAAGATCAATAAAGTCTGAACTACAAACAAATCTACGTAATAATAACAAATTTCTATGGGCCGAATACTGAAGGCATGATATAACTGTTTAAAAATAATTTTCAGATCTCATTGACTGTTTTTGCAATAGATAATGACATCAATCAATGAAACCAGTTTATTATGAAATAAACATTATTTCTAAGTTTCTGTTTACTTAGACATAATCTGGGATACAGGCCTGTGTATTTTTACTGAGACAAGAACTGCTTACTGTCATAAGTGGAAAGAATGACGACAGTGTGACTGAGTGAAGAATGGTCACATAAAGGTCTGAGGACTTACTGTCACTATATATTATTATCCTACATTTTGGTCTTTCTGCATTGTTGACTTCTAACATATTTCTATTTGCAAGTCATTAAATTGTCAAGTGTGTATACTAAGAAATCACTAGTAGTTTAATATTTTAATGGATACGTTAGTTAATGCTACACTTTAATGCACATGAAACGAAGCTTTCCTTAGCCATCTGAATTAGTGGATGAACATACATTTATTTCTTTGTCTAGGTTCACTGTCCTGACTTTCTACAGATAAACAGATAGATATGCTATTGCATATGATCTGACTTGAACTGAAGTGAAGGAAAACATTACGAGAGTGAAAAGATTTGATTAAAATAGATAGATGTCACATTCAATATTAAGAAGTTTATTTCAACAAACACATTTAGAATTTTCATCACAGAGCTACAGTAGTGTGTCAAGTTTATTTGATGATACCTGAACTTGATAATAGAATAAACCACTAAATGTTGTTATGTAATACCTGATAAGCGCAAGACCGAATGTCACAGTTGCTCATATGAATAGCTAAATATAAAGGTGTCATTTAGGTCTAAAAGTAAATTGAGAGTATGTGCAGAACCCAATACAATATTATAAGAAAAATCTAATTTAGACCATAACAACAGCTAATTTACTATTAAAAGTAGCCTTTTCAAAAAATATTAAAAGTAGAGTTTAACTTGTTTACCTAATAATAAAGAAATATGATAGACTAATTTCAGTTCATTATACTGGTTACTGAGATGTACTCTGCTAAAAAAAAAAAAATGGTACTTACAATCAAGATGACACAAATCACAATCTTACAATTGGCATGAGGCTTGATATAGAATGCACCCTTTAATTTTCTTGTTATTATTTCTGTCATGCTACAACATAGTAAAGAACATTTAAAGGGGTCTCATATTAAGTTGTCAATATTAATTCACATGAATAAACACAGAAGTGCATTTTTCCAGATTTATATGCCAGGCAAACATTGATAGCAGCAGAATGATGTTAACTATATGCTAAAAAGGTGATGCATATAATTTAAAACTATAGAATTGTAGAATCATGAAGATTGCAAAAAGACCTTCAAGATCATCTGGTCCATCACCCTGCTACCAATGTCACCCACTAAACCTTGTCCTTAAGCACCAGATCCTGCCTTTCCTTGAACACCCCCAGGGACGGTCACTCCACCACTTCCCTGAGCAACCCATTCCAATGCCTGACTACTCTTTCTGAGAAGAAATGTCTCCTAATTTCCAACCTGAACCTCCCCTTGTGCATCTTGAAGCCATTCCCTCTAGTCCTATCACTAGTTATCTGGGAGAAGAGGCCAGCCCCCAGCTCCCCACAACTTCCTTTCAGGTAGGTGTAGAAAGCAATAAGGTCTCCCCTGAGCCTCCTCTTCTCCAGACTAACAACCTCAGTTACCTCAGCTGCTCCTCGTGAGACTTGTGTTCCAGGCCCTTCATCAGCTTTGTAGCCCTTCCCTGGATATGCTCCAAGGTCTCGATGTCCTTCTTGTAGTGAGTGGCCCAAAACTGAACATAGTACTTGAGGTGTGGCCTCACCAGAGCAAAATATATGGGGACGTTCACCTCCCTAGTCCTGCTGATTACACTATACCTGATACAAGCCAGGATGTCATTGGCTTTCTTGGCCACCTGGGCATACTGCCGGCTCATGTTCAGGCAAGCATTGACAAGTACCCCCAGATCCTTTTCCTCTGCACAGCTTTCCAGCCAATCTTCCCCAAGCCTGTAGTGTTGCATGGGGTTGCCGTGGCCAAAGTGCTGGACCCGACACTTAGCCATGTTGAACCTGATCCCATTGGCCTCTGCCAATTGACTCATGCTGTCCAGGTCCTTCTGCAAGGCTTTCCTAACCTCTGGCAGATCGACACTTTCCCCTAACTTGATGTTGTTTGCAAACTTACTGAGGGTACACTCAATTCCCTCATCCAAATCTTCAATAAAAGTATTAAAGAGGATGGGCCTCAACATCGACCCCTGGGGAACACCACTGGTGACCAGTTGCCAGCTGGATTTCTCTCAATTCACCAATATTCCCTGGGCCTGGCCATCCAGGCAGTTATTTAGCCTGTGAAGAGTGCACATGTCCAAGCCATGGGCTGCCAGCTTCTCCAGGAGAATACTGTGGGAGACTGTGTCAAAGGCTTTGCTGAACTCCAGGTAGACTACATCAACAGCATTTCCCTTATCCACCAGGTGAGTCACCTGGTCATAGAAGGAGATGAGGTTGGTCAGGCAGGTCCTGCCTTTCATGAACCCATGCTGACTGGGCCTGATCCCCTGGCTGTCCCGCATACGTTGTGTGACTGTATTCAAGGTGATCTCTTCCATCACCTTACCAGGGCTTATATTCAATATAGCATTACTTACACATAAATTAAACCAGAAAGCTGTTATTTTTGAAAGATTTAAAAGAGAGAGAGAGAGAGAGAGGAATCCTTTTGTAATTACACATTTGCAGTTGTTGATTAATAGAATTTATATCATTTAACTGCAAGCTACCTCTACTAAAGAAATGAGGAACAAAAGAGTATTTCTAGTCATGTTCTGTGTTTTAACTTTTGTTCATGTAATTATCACAAAATCATAGAATCATAGAATATTCGAGATGGAAGGGACCCACAAGACTCAATTCAAGTTAGAATGTTAAAATCCTGGGTCCCCAAAGGACTATCCAAAGAGAGAAAAAAAAAAAAAAAAAAAAAAGGAAAAAAGTATCAGATCATGTGTTTGAGAGCATTGTCCAAATGCTTCTAGAACTCCATCAGGTTTGGTACCATGATCTGGGGAGCCTGTTCTAGTGCCCAACCACCCTCTCGATAAAGGACCTTTTCCTGATATCCAGTTTGAACTGCCCCTGTCTCAGTTTCAGGACATTCCCTTGGGTCCTATTGCTCGTCACAAGAGAGAAGAGATCAGTGCTTGCCTCTCCACTCCCCCTCATGAGGAAGTTTTAGACTGCAATGAAGTCTCCCCTCAGTCTCCTCTTCTCCAGGTGGAAAAACCAAGTGACCTCAGCCACTCCTCATACGTCTTCCCTTGTAGACCCTTTATCATCTGTGTTGCTCTCCTTTGCACACTCTTTAACTTTATATTCACTTTATTCTTTAACTTCTCTTTTATATATTTCTTATACTGTGGCACCCAAAACTGCTCACAGTACTCGAGGTGAGGTTTCACCAGTGCAGAGTAGAGTGAGACTATTACTTCACTTGACAAGCTAGCATTTCTGTGCTTCATGTACCCTGGGATATGGTTGGCCCTCCTGTCTGCCAAGACACACTGCTGGCTCACATTCATCTTGCTGTCGTTCAAAACTCCCAGATCCCTTTCTATGGGGGTGTTCTCAGAGAGGAGGAGAGGAGAGGAGAGGAGAGGAGAGGAGAGGAGAGGAGAGGAGAGGAGAGGAGAGGAGAGGAGAGGAGAGGAGAGGAGAGGAGAGGAGAGGAGAGGAGAGGAGAGGAGAGGAGAGGACTGAATTTTCCTTCTTTTTGAAAACATTCCTTCATCTCAGAAAGGGGCATCACTGCAGAAATGGATAGATCAGTCCTGTCTATGCTCTATGATAACGTGAATTACTATGATGTACACAGATAATGTCTTACACTAATGTAAATACCTTCATATAGTGTTATCAATCCAGACCTAATAAATTGGAGTGTGAAATAGTGTAAAGATATTGAAGTTAATGAAGGGGAGGACAAATGGTACCTGGTTTATTTTTGGTATATATCAAAATTAATTTTCTCTTCTTGATAAATATATATAAGTATATATATAATATATAATATAAGTATATATATAATATATATAAATATATATAATATATATCTTCTTGATAAATATATATAAATATATATAATAAATATATATCTTCTTGATAAATATATAAGTCAAAATCAGTGGTTCCTGCTTTTTAGGACACTGTGTCAGTGTGTACTAAGGATTAAATCTGCTCTCATGAATGTCAAAAGGATTTTGTAATTAACTTCACAACATGAGCATGATGAGGCTCTGGGTCTTTATAAATAGAGTTGAGTTACAGCTCATGGAGTTCTCCAAAGTTTTGATAATTTTTAATATTATTTTTTCTCTATATTTTTATAAAGAGATTCAGGCTAACACTTCAGCTATATATTTTGAAAAGCTAGATATTTTAAAATATTTCATTCTATATTTTTTTTCTCACCATTCGTTCTACTATCTCTAGTGTGCTATTTTTCTTACTTTCATTTTTCTGACAATTTCTGTTATAGTTCCAAAGAAACAAAGCAAGACTGAGATTGAAAAATTTCTGTTATTATACTGGGTAACTGTTTTATTCAAGCAGAAAAATACAAAGGCAAAAGTGTGCTTTAAATGTCAACTGGAAATAAAGCATGTTTGTTCTGTATGTATATCTGCCTCGAGAGATGCAGCATAAAAAGAGAAAACTGCAGCAGAAATAACATCTTTTTATTAAAGTGATTGTGTTATATTGGTTTTATTTAAATTAATAAGAAAATATAAATTTTATTATTAATATAATATGGTGAAATATATATAGATAAAGATAGCTTTCACTGTTGGTATTATCTTAATGTTATAATTAATATAGTAATTATTATGTAACATCCTGCACATTATGACATTTTGCCTTTTTTGTATATTTACTAAAATACAACAACAACAACAACAAAATCCTTTAGTGATGATTGATTGCAAGCTGGTTAAGGATAGGAAAAGTTTTCAAACATTCTTCATTGTTTACAGAAAAATATAAATCCCAGTTCAGCATTTGCTTAAAATGTATAACAAAACCTTCAGTTATAAAATGTTCCCAGCTTGGATAAATGAATCACTGGGCTACAGAAATACAATAAAAATCCAGAAGGAGCATGTATTACTGGTCTTTTTCAATACTTATTCTGCTTCTGAAATGATAATGAACTATATTGCCTCTGGACATCACAGCCCCAAATATAGTGAAATCAGACCAAGCAATTTTCAGTCACTGTACATTACAATCACACAGATCATATTTTTTTAAGTACAAAACAAACCAAACTTTTCCAAAAAACAGGATATGTTAGTCATAATTTAATAATTATCAGAGCTATCTGCTGTTCAAAAGGTGGATTGAGAGGTACAAAAATAAAATAAAATAAAATAAAATAATATAAAGTAAAATAAAATCCCTCTCAAATCCATATCTTGAATTTCCAGCAATCAAGTTTAAAATTTAGGCTACATAAAGAAAGTGGGGCAGAGCAAACTGAAGTGCAGTATAAAATTATTGAGTCCTTTTTAGTCTGAGGAATGAAGCAAACCCAGTTGTCTTATTTCAGGGCTAAAACAACAAAGATACTGTTCAGAAATAGGCACCACTGCCACTTCTATTTTGCCTAGGTTTTGTGTGTTTGTGTATGCCTATGTATCATGTGTGCTGTACGTGTATTTTATTTATTTATTTATTTATTTAAATATAGTGACTACAGCAGCTGATCTTCAAGCAATGTTCAGTGTACTCAGCCTAACATGTTCTTTAGAAGGTTACTTAGTAAGTTTTAAAGAGTCTTCCATTAACTCATAATTTCAATGCGAGTATTGTTGGGAATTTCCTGTGGATATTAATACTTAAGTTTCTTCTTCAGCCTTGTTCTAGATATTAAAAGAAGTGTGTGTATCTTACTGTCATTCTAAGAGCAATTCCATGATCAATAAGGCACCATGTAACATGAAAGAGAATACTGCCATCTAACTTTGTGTTGATACATAGAAACCACATAAAATTTATCTTTTCTATTTGCATTAAGCTATTTAGAAGAGTCCTCCACATCTTGTCTAACACATGATACTATAACCAGGTCAAAACAAAACATCTCCCAGAAGTCTGATCCAAACTTTACTGAAATCAATGTAGAGGTCCCCTCTGACTTCAGCAAGTTAGGGTCAAATTTAATACACTTTATAAAACTGATAGTCTGCCCCAGATGTTTCACTGACTACTGAAATCAGAAATGATTTCTGACCTTCTGTTCAGTCTAACCACATATTGGTCTGAATCAGAGGTTCACCATCATGTTAAAAAATAAGCAAATGAGACATTCTATTTGCCAAATAAAATAATTTAGAATCTATGTCACAACAAGGAGGACATGAAGAAAAATTTGACAAACAGGCATAAAAAGTTTAAAAATAAGGCTAGCTTGAATACAATCTTTTATTGCTAGTGGGAAATGGCTCTCTGAGAAGTACTAGAAGAATTAAGATATTAATTTCAGTCCTCTTATTCATAACAAAAGTGTAAGTCATGTTCATGTCCATTTTTAAATAAGCATAGTAGTTTCAAATTTTAATAAAAAATATTAATTTTAACCAGACTGAAGCCTATTAGCTTTCTGTATCAAGCTACAGCAAAAATACTTTAAGTATATTTTTCATTTCTTGTGTTATTAATGTTGCCAGTCATTCTGTGAATTACACTGTTCATGACATATTTCAAGCTAGATGAACCTTGAGAAAAAGTGGTGCTCAGAAACTTCATGTTGTTGATGCTGTCTTTTGCTACATCTGTATTTCTATTTCTGAAGAGAGCTTTAATATAGACAAAACTGTTTCAAGGAACTTAAGCGGAAACAAAGGGAAAAAAATATTGAAAAATTGAAAATATATATTGAATAATTTACAAGGTTCAAAGTACAATACAAAGTCACCGTAAGGAGAGAAAGGTATTTGGAGCCAATCTGGTAACTTAACTTGTATATTTTAGCCTAAAATATTGGATTTATGTCACCAGGTTTAAGCTCCTTAAAAGTTAGTCACCAGCTGAGCTTGTCATATTGGATTCTTTTATAGTTAATAGACAGTCATCTTCTGAAATGGTATCTTAATATAACATATAAAGAGCCTAGACAACAGGTTTAGTTATCTTTAATATTGCTAAATCAAGAGAATGTATTAAATTGACCAAAATTGACTCCTTTTGAAAGACCTTAAAACAAAACCAAAAACAATGAGAAAAACCCAACACTCTCTTTTCTCTGTGAAACACTTGTCTCACTCTTCTGCTCTCCCCTTACCTTATCTACTTGAAATCTTACTTTGTAAATACATCATTCTTTACTTTGGCCTCACCAGCATGATTTAACCTTGAATTTCTTAGCATTTGTGACCTGAGATTGTGCTCCAGAACCAGCTGTTATTTACTTATTAAAGAACCCCAGAATCTTCCAATACTGAGTTATGGGATATTCTACTGAATATTCACAGGAAACTATGGAAATAGCAGCTGTGTGTATCTGCCTGTACACCAGTGCCATTAACTCCCACGGCCTTAATACATCACTGCCAACTGTTGCAGGATCAGCCTTCTATCAGCTGCAGACTGAAAGTCTGAAAATCACTTACGTAGAGCATTTTCTAGAGTCACCTATAATTAGTACAGGTGATGTATAAGTATGATCTTTAGTACTCCAAAACTTCATATTAAAACTGGCCCTCAGAGTTATGCCACTGTGCTATACCTGTGCATGATTTCTTCAAATATTCAGCAGTGAAGGTACAGCAAAAATCCATAAGCGCTCTCCACTTTCTGGTCCAGTTTTTTTATTAGCACTATGGGGTGCCTCAAGCAAGGTGCCACATGGGTGAGAGGACTGATACATTTACCTGTCACTCTGAAATAATTATGTTTTCGATTGTAGCTCCTGTCTGTCTCATCATCTCCTTACATGCTAATAATTGCTGTGAGAGAAGTGTCAGATTCAGCTGAAAGGAGAGCTTCTTGCATTGTACCTGGAGACTGAGGAAGGCAAAGAGCCAAAGGTGGGTATTTCAAAGAGATTTTGAGATGGAAAGAAGCTACCCTTTCCGCATAGTCCCTTTTATGATCTTTCAAAAGGAGTGACAGAACATTAGAGCTACCACTTCAGAGGTAAGGGAGCATAGCCTCTTTCTCTGAATAGTAGGAAGAAGCAAGCAAACAGCACCATGTGCAAGTACACCTCACAAAAAATCACAGACAAAACATCGACTGGGGAGATATCTAATTGTATATGAAAAAGCTGGTGTGTATGCAAAAGACAGAAGAAAATCTAGTCCAGAAAAAGTGTGTGGAAGAAACTCACAAGGTTGGTCAGGTTCACTGGCCTGAAGTGTAAGAAGATCCCCAGGGGCAGTCTCCCAGTAATGATGCTCAGAAGTCCTTCAGAGTCTCTCTCAAACCTGCTGAATGGCTGGTGTGTTCTGCAGGAGAAAAATGTCTACATGACAGAAAATAGGGATACAAAATAAAGGCTGTTCCACTAAAACTTTAAAAGAGCAATGTAGAAATAAACAATAAGTCACCTAGGATTTGGCAATTAGGCTTTGCTTACTCAGAAGTTCAGGTAAAAGAACCAATAGTTTTCATTAAATGTACACTTAGATATTTTCTTAAGATAGGTGACTTCAGTAATAGTGTATTATATTTTAACTACTTGCTCTGCAGTTTGAAGGAAGCCTAGAAAAGTTAACAGTTTATTATCTTCCTCAACAGTCCTTTCAATGACTTTCCACATAAGATGAAAATTTTATTTAAATTTCTTACATAGTAACCATTCATAAAATGGATAACATAAAGTTTTTCACCAAGGCTAACATGTGCCTTTTGTCACATAGAATTTCACATTCTGTGACAGAAACCTTATTAAAAGTATACACATTCCATATTCCTGAAAACACTATTTTGATTCAATATCAACCTGACGAGAATATGACCCTTGCTAATCCTTTAAGACAGAGGAGATCAAATTTAATTTTTGATAGTGTAACAAAAATCCAGACAAACAGCAAGCAGTCCTCATGGTATACAGCATATTTCTCTAATTTATCAATAGAGGAATTTTACATATACTAATTCTGCATTTTATGAAAATATTAATTTGATGTGGTGACTTGATACTGTGAACTTGTAGGAAACTCATATGAAAGTGGTAGCCTTATTACTTAAATTTAAGGTTTTATTCCAAAGAGATAAATACAGGAACAGGGAGGGTGAGTTTGGAGTGTAGTGTTGAGCAAAAAAGAGGCAATTATGCCCAAATACTTTTTTTTCTGAAGGATAATATTTCATGTTTCCTACCAATGTTCTCCTACCAATTCCTCATCCAAACTCCATGCATATTTTTATCCAAAGACAAAACCAGGCACAGCTGTCACTTCTAATTAAATTTCAATAATTCAAGCTGCGTATTTGTGAATCTGATTTAATTGTGTTAGCACTGTTTTCAAAAAATACAGAGGAAAGCCTTCTTTAACATACTGGAAAATAAGAAAAAAAAGTCTGCTAAAAATAGCAAAAATATCTTGGGGAAAAAGAAAGGTGGTGTTTTCTTTTTTTTTTTTTTCTTTTTTTTTTCTTTTTTTTTCCTGTAGGACTGTGTTGTCAAAGTAAAACACAGGGTTTATATCTTCTATTTATGTTGTGTGTCTATAATGCCAAGCAGCTCTCCTTCTTAGAATTTATCCCTGTATTCAGTACCACACTACATAATACATAATAAAAGAAATCAAAGCTACCTGACTTTTTTCCAGAACAGAAATATATAGAATATGCAGTTCTCTAAAGCAATCTTTCATTATTATTTTATATGTAACTTGAGAAGTGTATTCCTTTGCTCACTGAAGATCAAATCTATAAAGTTTACTTTGCATCTCAGATCTAAGAAATAAATGTAAAATATAATGAAAATAAAACAATATTATTTCAATTTTGTTTGAAATCTTACTTGATATCACTTTTAGGTTTTACATCATAGATCTCAGAATTCTGGCAAGGTAATTTTACAGTGTTAATTATGCAAATGGGAATTTAAATAATCAAAACACAGTTCTTTAAATGATAACTCTGAAAGGAAGACAAATATCATAAACAGGCTGGCACTGACTAGATCAATGGAATTATAACATAATTTTGGTTATTTGACGTCTATTTAAGTAATCCTCTACTGACTTGCAACCCCAAATTCCAGATGGATCTATTCAGCAATCTGAAGTACTAATATGACTAATAGTAAAATTCTCATGAATGTAGTGAAGAGATGACAGTGATAGTCTAGCCTCATCATCTTAAACACAAACCTTTGTTTTAATTTATATATTTATTATTTGATGTGGACTGTGAAAAGTTTTCTGGGATTGGGCAAGGGTAACATTTGATCTTATTCATGCTTTTCCCAAATGGAAGGACTGAGGAGAACATCAGCTGAAGCCCTAGGAACCTCCTCCTTATCCCCTCTCTTTTGCTAGATACTTTCAGCCTGCTCAGGCAAATCATGCTGTTGGTGAGCAAAGAACTGAAAATTGGTGACATTAAGAAAATAGCTGCAGAAATGATAAAAAGTTTTAGCAAATTGATTTATGTTTTCTTACTTTTAGACAGATGAATCTCATTGTAAAAATGTCTGATTTCTCTCTGTTGCGTATTAAAGGAGACTAAAGTGACTAGCTATATATCAAAATAAATAAATAAATAAATAAATAAATATAAAAATAAAAATAAATAAATAAAATCTCTAATTTCTTCTCTCTAATTACCCAGAGAGAAGTGTGAATTACCTTTATAGAGTTAATAGTATCTCCTCCTTGACTTCTAGCTGGTGTTCAAGAATAATGTGTATCTTCCATAAGTCCTGTATAATAGATGATAAGTCTGTGTGGATATCATGACCACCCTGAGAAATCTCAGATAGCATCACATGCCCTATGTTTAGACATCTGTGCTCAACCTAAAGTGTACGTACAGATTCCTAAAAGTTTTCTTGACCATTTCACAAGTTTGAAAGAGCATTAGTTACTCAATTTAATGTACTTTTGTTTAGAAAGTGAAGACAGCTCAGCCACATACAGCTCAATCACAGTCACATAATAGCCTGGCTAGATAGCTCTCAATCAAGAAATGAAGACAAATCTGGCAATGAAAGAAAGAAAGTTCAATTTCTGTTTATTTCAACTGATTGATAACATAAAGTAGTCTGAGGTAATTTGAATTCTGCAACACACAGAATGAAATGCAAAAGCGATGATCAACTATTTGTAGTGGGCATGATAAAATCTCTGACTAAATCTAAGAAATAAGTTATGCATAGCTCCTGAGAACTCTGAAAGACTGAAGGAAGTCCAAGAAAGAGTTCAAGGGACCAAGACAACCCTACAGTGACATATCTTATGAAACCTCATATATACATATATATATAACTTATTTGTAGTACAGAATCATAGGATAAGTTAGGTTGAAAAACATCCAGTTAGATCAGGTCACTCAGGGACCTGACCATCTGAATTCTGAATGGCTCAATAAAAGAAACACAAGGGGGAAAAAAAAAAAAAAAAGTTATTCACTCCAAATTTTCTGTATAAATTCTTAGTGTGGAATATATATATATATATATATATTACTCTTCATCTGTCTATGAGAATAACAAAATCTAGAATAGATTTTTTTTTCTCTTACTTTCAGCAATCTAAAATTAAAACCTCTAAATCTCAATCAGTCACTCTGATATCATAAAACTGCATATGTTCAGGAGGAAATACATCTGAATGAAAAAATGTTTTGAGGAATAAAATAATTTACACTGGAAAATTTAATTTTTCTCCATTGACTCAAAGAAGACTACAAATGAGTCACTGAATATAATGATTCAGATATCTAGGATAAACCATGTAGATCTGAATGCATGAAGAGCTAACTAGAAAAAAAGTGCACTATGCCAGGAAAGAAACACTGGTTTTGCTTAATTTCCATTCCTTGTCAGCTTGTATGAAGACTGTGATTTATAACTGGAAAAAACATAATAAAATGGCTTTCTACTTAACAGAACAATTTCTTTTAATGCAGGCAAATAAAAAAAATAATTATCTGTTCTGACAAATATGTTTATATATTTTAATTAAGCTCATGTTGTGTTTTTCTTGTCATGTATTAAATCGCCTAAACATGTATGAAGATAGATATTGTGAAAAAGTGTTTACCAATTCATAGAATCATAGAATGGTTTGGATTGGAGGGTTTCTCAAAGGTTTCCAGGTTTCTCAAAGTCCCATCCAATCTGTCCTTAAACACTTCCAGGGATGGGGCATCCACAACTTCTCTGGATTCTGTAAAAACAAACAAACAGATATTTATTTATCCACTACGTGGAGGGACTACAATTATATCTTTCTTTTTATTATTTAGATCTTGAATTAGCATCAGTTACTCCCATCCCACCCCCAAACTTCTTTCCTTCCTTTTCTCTTCTAGCAGCTACACTTTCTACCTACCTAGTCTTAATATTTTCCCATATGGAGCTAAGAACTGTGTAGGATACCCTAGTAGAGTAGGGTTGAATATCTTTTTCCTAAGTTAAAATCTATTATTCCCCCATTTCCATAGTATTTTGTGAAGGTTAGACTTTGGATGAATTTAAACATTATTCCAATTGGAACAATCTGTGAAATCTGAAAATAAAGTAACTCCATAAACTAGACATTCGACACTGAAAATCTAGCTTTATTTATGAAGACAAATTAAATCTGCTAAATAAATTTAACCTCTAAAGCAAAGTAAGACATTATAATAGCAGTCATTAAAATAAGTATAGCTAAAGGGACTTGGATTGTGAATTTTCTAACATTTACTCTTGTAAGTAGAGTGAAAATTTTTCCATACTTAGAAAAAATTAAAACAATATTCTTTTGGTTTTAGGTTTCCCCTCTGACCAATCTAACTGTGCTTAAGGAGACCTGATGGATTAATCTAAGATTAATATATCTGCTAGTGACAGGCATCCTTAAGGTCTCCTCATACAGATGGGGAGGGAGAGGGAGAGAGAGGGAGAGAGAAGGAGAATTAGAAGGTTAAAAAAATATAGAGAAAGAGAAAGAGAGAAAGAGAGAGAGAGAGAACGATAGAAAGAACGATACAACTAAAGAATGAATGAATGAAAGAATGAAAGAATGAGAGAGAACAAAAGAGAGAAAGAGCGAAAGAATGAAAGAACAAAAGAGAGAGAAAAAAAGAGAGAGAGAGAGAAAGAAGGAAAGAAGGAAGGAAGGAAGGAAGGAAGAAAAGAAAGAAAGAAAGAAAGAGAAAAGAAAGAAAGAGAAAGAAAGAAAGAAAGAAAAGAAAGAGGAAAGAAAGAAAGAAGGAAAGAAAGAAAGAAAGAAAGAAAGAAAGAAAGAAAAAAAGAAAGAAAGAAAAAAGAAAAAGAAAGAAAAAGAAAGAAAGAAAGAAAGAAAGAAAGAAAGAAAGAAAGAGAAAGAAAGAAGGAAAGAAGGAAAGAAAGAAGGAAAGAAAGAAAGAAAGAAAGAAAGAAAGAAGAAAAAGAAAGAAAGAAACAAGAAAGAAAAAAGAGAAAAAAAGAAAAAGAAAGAAAGAAAGAAAGAAAAAAAGAAAGTAAGAGAGAAAGAAGGAAAGAAAGAAAGAAAGAAAGAAAGAAAGAAAGAAAGAAAGAAAGAAAGAAAAAAAGAAAGAAAGAAAAAAAGAAGGAAAGAAGGAAGGAAGGAAGGAAGGAAGGAAGGAAAGAGAAAGAAAGAAAGAAAGAAAGAAAGAAAGAAAGAAAGAAAGAAAGAAAGAAAGGATTAGAGACCTCATATATATGTCTTCAAAATGAACAAAGTTTAAACAGACCTAAATCTTCTTCTTTACATAATTTCTATGATTTATGTATATAAAAACAAATGAACAGTGCCTCTGCCAAAAATAGAAAGCAAAAAGAGAAGGAACAAGACTGAGCTGTTAGTGCTGTTCCCATTCACATGAGTGTTGTTGGCATTGTTTTCTGTCCGTGTTGATCTGTGTGGCCAGCCATCTATGTATGCTGTGTGTGAGGAATACATCTATCAGGAATACATTGCCAGTCTTGTTTCTGGCTGTTGTTCAGGAGCTCTGGCTATTTGACAGCTCCTAACAGTTTCAGATTAAATATGTTATTCATTTTAGAGTACAAAAAAAAAAAAAAAAACCTTCATATTTTACCAAGGTAACTTTTTAAACATATTTTTACATATTTTACAGAATTTAACTTATTCTCTTACATACTGCGTTGCAAAACACTAGACTGTTAAATAATAAATCAAAGATTAGAGTGACATACGTTATAGAGCATAATTATCCTCTAAAGGTCTTAAGTTCATCATTTAGTCATTAAGAGCATTTATTTTTCTGTATAAAATTATAAAACTGTATACATTTATCATTTTATTTTGTTTATAGTAGGCTAAATTCCTTCATGTTTTTATTCTCAGTTTTGCCTACTTTCTAGAGACAGATAATTATTATACAATGTTTTAAAGCCACTAGATGGAGGATTTTCTTACATGTTTCAAAAATGTGACCATAGAAATCAAACATCGCTGATAGCGAGATTGAATATTTTTACTTAATTTAGGTCTGTGTGTTCTAATATGTGTTTTTATCTACAGTCAAATAGGATATTAAACACATCAACCAGTGATTTCATCCGTCACGTGTTGAGTATCTAGTAATCTCTTGTAATGTTTCATGCTTCCCTGTAAATTCACTCATTTCATGTCTAAATTGACTTAGCTCATTCGCTAACGTACCATAATAACAAAGTAATATTATTTGAGTTCCAAAAAGATACCTGAATATTATTATGAGATAAAGAAAAAGTCAATTGTATTTTTATTCATTTTATTTTACTATCAGTATCTTTTTCCACAAATGACATTATACAACATAATTTTATAACATATTTATAACATATTTATCCCCATCCTCATCATTAAAATATCTATGTGAAAATAGATATTCTGTCATATAGATATTATATATAGTTAGTACTTTAACCGTATAACTATATACATATATATATTAGATATTATTCTATCCTGTGAAATATCTATGAATTGTGCCTTATGTTAGCATTACCAGTATGATATTAAAAGTGTATATATACATACATACATACATATATATATATATATATAAGATTTAATACCTAACTCTTCAGTTACCCCTTATGGGGTGTGTTGCTCTTTACCTATTTCTTCATTATGATCTCCTATTAGCCTGCTGACAGTTTGATCCTCCCTATCATAATCTGACCTTGTGGAATTCATCACTAATACAAACTGAATTTTTTTCAGTATGAATCACTTTAATCTGAAGTATATGGAATTGCAGTAATCATCTTTAGAGTCCATTAAAATCATACGGAGTTATTTTATATTAAAATGATATCATACTGAAAACTATATTTCTGTTTGAGCAGTCCTTCATTCCAAAAAAAAAAAAAGTATACTTTTATTTTATTATCATTTATTGTTGTTGTTGTTGTTAAGAGAATATAATAATTAAACATTATTTTAATTGAACTGCTGGTAATAATGACAAATAATTTTAACTTGTCAAAATATGTATGTCCTGGTTTTGTCTGGGATAGAGTTAATTATCTTCCTAGTAGCTGGTATGGTGCTGTGGTTTGGATTTAGGATGAGAATAATGCTGATAACACACTGATGTTTTAACTGTTGCAGAGCAGTGCTTACACAGAACCAAGGACTTTTCAGCTTCTTGTGCTGCCCTGACAGCTTGGAGGCTGGGGTGCACAAGAAGCTGGGAGGGGACAGAACCAGAACAGATGACCCAAGCCAGTCAAATTATGATATTTCATATCATATGATTTCATGTTGAACAATAAATATGGTGTGGCTGGCCAGGGTAAGGGCGGGGGCTACTGTTCAGGGTCTGGCTGGGCATCAGACAGCAGGTGGTGAACAATTGCATTGTGCATTGTATACTTGCATTGTATATTCTGTTAATAATAATAATAATTATTATTATTGTTATTATTATTATCCCTTCCTTTTCTGTCCTATTAAACTGTATTTACCTCAATCCACAAACTTGCACTTTTTAAAAAAATTTTTATTTTTTATTATTTTTATTCTGTCCCCCATCCTACTCTGGCAGGTGAGGGAGTGAGAAAACAGTTGTGTGGTACTTATCTGCCTGCTGGGTTAAACCAAAACAATGCATCAGAATCTGGATCATAGGATGACACAGAATACAATCTACTATGAGTCTATTTCACAGAGGTGATTTCACACTGATAGTCAGCTGAGCTCCACCTTGCCACTTTCTCACTTCCTCTGTGAAAAAGTGACAGGGCTAAAAATATCATGAAAAAAAGGCTTACGGATTGCGATAAGAAGCAAGAGATTAAAGGAAAAGAGAGAAAAAAAAAAAAAAACAGGCTGCATGGAAACAAAAAATAGTTATTCTCTCTTTCCATCAGCAAACTGATGTTCAGCCATGTCTTGGGACACAGGGCCTCAATGTGTGTAGCAGTTGCTCGGGAACACCAGAGATTTTGTAATGAGAGTCTTGCCCTTTTTCTTCCACTTCCTCAGATTGCTGAACGTGATGTTATACAGTATGGAATTTCCTTTGGTATGTTTAGGTCAGCTGTCCCGGCAATGTCCCTCCCCACCTCTTGCCCACCTCCAGCCTACTGGCCTTAGGGGGTTTGGAGAGAACCTTGCTGTGCCAGCATTTCTCAGAAATAGACAGAACATTGGTGTGATATCAATGCTGTTCTAGTTATAAGTGCAAAATACAGCAGCATATAGGCTCATGGATTGAAATAAGAATAGGAAGGTAACTCACCAATTGCCATCACTGGCAATACAGATTCAGAATAAGGAGAGTAATATAATTTATTGACTATAGACAATAACAGACTGGAGCAGCGAAAAGCTAAAAGCAAACTAAAAACACCTACCCCACCAGTCCAACCTCTGAATGGGAATGGGGTATGGGGGGTTTTGGTCAGTCCATAACAGTTCCTCTCTGATGCTCCTTTCTTCCTCACTTTTTTTCCCCTGTTCCAGTGTAGGGTACCCCCATGAAATGCAGTCCTCCCTGAACTGATCTAATATGGGCTTCTCATAGACTGAACTTCTTCAAGAACTGCTCCAACATGGGACCACACCACACGGTACAATCTTTCAGGAATGGACTACACCAGCATGGGTCATGAAAGCAGCTTCCACCAGATCACCTTCTCCACTGTGGGCTCCCCTCCACAGGCTACAGTTCTGTCCTGGATTCTGCTCCTGTGGGGGCTCCCCATGGGCTGCAGCCTCCTTCAGGACAGATCCACCTGCTCCACAATGCTCCTGCTCCAGCCCTCTCCACAGGCTGCAGCTTGGAGATCTGCTCCTTCGTGGTATCCCATGGACTGCAGGGAGACAGCCTGTTCCACTATAGTACTTTCTATGGGCTGTAGGGGAACTTCTGCTGCAGTGCATGGAGCATCTCCTCCCCTCTTTCTTCACTGACCTTGGTGTCTACAGGGTTTTTTCTCACTGCATTTTCTCACTCTTCTCTCCCAGCTGCTGTTGTGCAGTTTTGTAACACTCTTAAATATACTATCACAAAGACAGAAATGGTGTCACTGATTGGCTTAACTTTGGTCATAGACAAGTCCCTCTTTCAAGCTGGCTGGAAATGGCTTTTATCTAACACGGGGCAACTTCTGGGATCTTCACACAGAGGCCACCCTTGCAACCCCCCTGTTACCAAAACCTTTGCACATAAGTCCAATACAAATGCACATGAATAAGATTGCCCATGAGCCTTCTCTACTCCAGGCTGAACAGTCCCAACTCTCTCAGCCTATACTCACAGTCCCTTAATCATCTTCACAGAACTGAGCTGGACTCCATCTAGTATGTCAATATCTCCCCTTTACTGGGAGCTCATGGATAGAAACAGTACTCCATGTGTGGCCACACCAACACTGAGTAGAGGGGAAAGATCACCTCTCTTAACTTTCTGGCAATATTTTGCCCCATGCAGCCCAGGGTACCATTAGCCCTCTTTGCATCAATGGTGTGTTGCTGACACATGTTCAGTTTGGTGTCTACCAGGATTCCCAAATCCTTTTCTGCAAAGCGGCTTCCCAGCTGGTTGGCCCCCACTGTATACTGGTGCCTGGGGTTGTTCCTTCCCAGGTGCTGGACCCTTGAACTTCATGAGGTTCCTGTCAGCCCATTTCTCCAGCCTGTTGAGGTCCCTCTGGATGGCAAAACAACCCTCTGGTCTATTCAGCACTCCTCCCAGTTTTGTCTCTTTATCAAACTTGCTGAGGGTACACTCTGTCCCATCATCCAGATCATTAATGAAGATGCTAAACAGGACCAGACTTAATATTGATCCCTGTGGTAGCATTGGATCCCTGCTAGTTACTGGCCTTGAACTACAACTGGAACGTTGCACCACTGACTACTGCCCTTTGGTCGTGGCTGTTCATCCAGTTTTGAATACACTTCACTGTCTGCCCATCCAGCCCACATATCAACAATCTGCCTATAAGGATCTTATGGGAGACACTGTCAAAGGCATTAATGAAGTCTAGGTAGACAATATCCACATGAAATTTGACAACATTTCATGCTGTTGATAACATCTCCTAATTCTGTGATGGAATTGTGTTTCTAATGTATTGTTTTACGCTTTAAATGAGAATCTAAACCATAATTTAATATCTGAGCTTTTAACGTACTTCTCTGACTCTTATGTGACTTTTTTTTTTTTTTTTTTTACTTTTCCATGCCAAGATGATTTATTTGTTTGCTTGTTTGTTTGTTTGTGTAATTAAACTGGAATTAATCACTGTTAGAAAACTAAAAAGCAAGTGTAGCAAAAAGGAGACCAAAGTAGGTAGTATTTTAAGAGGTAATCAATGCCATCAAAATGTATGGTTGTTTTCTTTTCAGTTTGTGATATCGTCACAGTTTTACAGCTCTGCTAGAACTAAGTGTAAGTTAAATGTTATATTAGAGAGTAACAAAAGATATTGCAAACAGATGACACTTTCAGGATATATTAATATTTTTTGGGTCTCCTCTACTTACAGTGGTCTAAAATGATAAAAGTTGAAAGTAGGAGCGAATCTGCCTTTCTTATACAGCTACCTTTTCCTACAGTTCAAATGGCTGCATTGGATACCTAATTTTTGCTTTCTAAAATTCTGTTGATTTTTCTAACTCTCTCTGTTGTCTGGAGAGAAATAAGCACCTCAGGGTGCACCTCATTCTACAAAATTAAACATCTATCTTAAAATAGGTTAAATTGTTCACTGGTGGTGTATTGATTACAGAAAGAATTGCAGTTGATTAGTTGTGTTCAGACAGCTGGATTGGGTATTTAACTTATTTCTACTTTAAAAATCTACTGCTTCTTGCAGAATTGTGGAGGGAACATTGACAACCAGACTTCAGAACTATACTTTTAAACAGTGGAAAATAGGTATGATAAAACTCAGCACTTCCTTGAAACAGCTTACCAAAGCTCAGGTTCAAGCTTAAGTAGGTTCTGAATTCAAGCATATTCGATCTTTTACTAATTTTTTTCTTCTTCTTTCTTTTATTGTTTTAAACATCATGTTACGTAATCTGACTTTACAGCACAATCAATATATTCCCTCTTTTGTTAGAGCTTTCACTTAGAAAAATCAGCTGTGAAGATGAGGGGATAGATAATGGAAATTAACAGCAACCTCCTTCTCCAGCTGCTCTGGCCCAGGACCACTCTTGTTCAGGTGCTGGAGCCCAGCCTGGTACCTGCCAGGCCCCTCTGCCCAGCCAGCACCCCTTCACACATCTCTCTTATCTGCGCCGCTGGTCCCCTACTTTCCAGCTGCTCCAGCATGGGGTTTGCCAGCAAATGCACACACATCCCACACGCACATGGTTTGGGTCAGACACAGGCACTGCCCCCAGCAGCCAGCACCAGGCACATGGGCTGTGACCTGTGGTCCCACTCCAGGCACCAGCACAGAGCCCCTCCCTTGCCTCACTCATCCTCATTCCCCAGCAGCAGGTTTTGGGGATGTATCAGGGGCCCACCTCAGGGACTGGAGGCTGAAGATCCCCACCCGCTCCAGGAGCTGATGCCAAGACCTCATTAGCTCCAGCAGCTGCCACCACAGGCTGGGGCACCCACACTTCATTCTGACTCCAACAGCCAGCCTCTCGTCCTCACACATACACGCACACACACAGAGTTCCCCCCAGTACCTAGCACACAAAGAACAGAAAACAAGATTACACAGAAAGATAGCTGAGAAAGTATTTAACAAGAGAGGACAAACGCTGGTGACCAGGCAGAAGCCACAGCCAGACAAGTGTACTGACAGTCTCCATTTTACACTTCTGACCTCTTTTATACCACTTTCTGCCTATTCCTCCTTTTTTCTTCCCTCCAGGTCCATCCTCCAGCATGCCACCCATGGGTTTGAAGGGCTCCATTAATTCATGAGCCCTCTCTGTCTGGCCCCCTGGATCACAATCCTGCCAGTTGCCAAGTTCAGGTTGATCTTTCTGAAAGAGGTCAAGTAGTTTCTTGATAGCCCATCAGTCAGTGTGACTGGGAAGTTTGTTTCTTATTATTGTCTCCATGTGTGTTTTGTTATGTCTGTGTCTCTATATAGTTTTGTTTCTGCATTCTTCCTTTTCTACTTTGTTTCCCCACTGACAAGGTCCTTGAGCAGATGACCTTGTTGGAGTAACTCACACTCTCACATGTCCTCATCAAACAGTGCAAGTGACCAGGTTTTGTTCCCGTCACTGCCTTCTTTGTAATTTGTCAGAAAGGTTCGTATCTCTGTATGTTATTGTTTATGGCTTCCTCCTTTACTTATTTTCCATTATTACACTGGAAAGGTCCTTGATGAAATATTCTTAAAGATGCAGATGCTCTGTCTTTCCACTTACCCCTGCAGAGATCACTTAGCCATTAGTTACAAGGATTTTACTACTGAATCCATAGTAAAATGAATGAATTAATTAAATTTCACCCAATCATCAGATATTTTTGTGTAGTAATGTATTGGAAAAGTCTCAAAATAGCCAAAATAACTGTCAAACAGTGGAAATAAAAATCATCTCATCTGCTTTAGTCAGATTTTTTTAAGTCTTAAGTCTGGCAAGGCCCCATTTACCTGCAGAATCCCAATAAAAGTACCAAGTTTAAAGTGTATATAACAAATAGAAAAAAAATAATGACTTTGCCACTGAAATATATGTAAACTTCTTCTAAAAACACAAAAGAAACACACAGAAAAATATTTTACATTTTCTTTAAATAATATAAAATCTTTAATGAACAATTTCTGTTCGGCTCAGCAAAATATTTTGAAAATTGTCTTATGAAATTATAGGGCAAGTTCTTTGACATAAACACAGTTGAGGACTAGCTAAATTTAAGGATTTAATTTCCAAAAGTTGAATAAATTAGACCGCTTAAACAAAACAAAACAAAACAAACAAACAAACAAAAAACCCACTACCACCAACACACACACACACACAAACACACAACCAAAAAAGATTCCTTGCCAGAGGAATGGAAACCAAATAATGCAAAAGGTTGCAGTCGTAGATCTTTGCTGTTGCTGAAATGTTTCAAATTAAGTACCGTTTCAAATTAGATGCTGTCTTAAAGTGTGGAATTTTGCAAACTAAGGCAAACTGTCAAGATACCTATATGGTGATATATACCTCGTAATCACAGTGCTTTCTTGTAGCATGAGAATAGATTCAGAATAATGAGAAATAGTAAGTCATTTTAACATTAAAGTGAAAATGAAAGATAAGCATGTAGCTGAAAATTGTTACTCAGTTTTATAGATATATGGCATGGTTCTTTGAGATTCAATAAAATGTATTTAAAAAAATATATACATAAAGTGGTTCTGTGTGTAGAAGTCTTTACATGTCATTTTAAAGGAAGGCTTGGGAGAGAAACTGACAGAAAAGAGATGCAAAACTGCATTTTCTGTTTCATATCAGATTGAAATTTCAGGTAAATATATCCCAGATGTCAGCAGTAGAAAGCTCCTGGTTTATTTTGTGATCTTTCAGGAACTGTGATCCAAGATGCACATAATTAAAAAATAAAAAAATAAAAATCTAGTAAGAACAGACTAAGAACAAAAAATAGCAACAACAACAACAAAACCTTTGAAATGTACCCTGTATACTTATCAGTAGATGGATGATATTTTTATTTCTATATTTATTATACTTATACAGAAGAAAAGATAATCTTATAGCAGTTACTAAGTGTTGACTTAGCAGGGCTTCAGATGTCCCGTATATCTTGACTGCTATAAGCTGAAAGATCTCCTCCTGAAATTTATTAAATAAAATGATAATGTATGAACTATTGTCACACTTATTCCTTACATTTGTGACCAGGCTGGTAGATGACGGAAAGCCTGTTGATGTAGTTTACCTAGAGCTCAGCAAAGCCTCTGACATGGTCTCCCACAGTATTCTCCCAGGGAAACTAGCTGCCCGTGGCCTGGACAAGTACACTCTTCCCTGAGTCAAGAACTGGCTGGAGGGCCATGCCCAGTGGGCTACGGTTAATGGGGTTAAGTCCAGCTGGCGTCCTGTTACAAGTGTTTTCTGCCAGGGGTCGGTACTGGGGCCTATCTTGTTTAATATCTTATTGATGACCTAGATGAGGGGATCAAGTGTACCCTCAGTAAGTTTGCAGATGACACCAAGTTGGGAGGTAGTGTCGATCTGCCTGGGGGTAGGGTGGCCCTTCGGAGGGGTCTGGATAAGCTGGACTGCTGGACTGAGGTGAATGGGATGAGGTTTAACAAGGCCAAGTGCTGGGTCCTACACTTTGGCCACAATAACCCCATGCAGCGCTATAGGCTTGGGGCAGAGTGGCTAGAAGACTGTGAAGAGGAAAGGGACTTGGGACTGTTGATCAGTGCTCGGCTGAACATGATCCGGCAGTGTGCCCAGGTGGCCAAGAAGGCCCACAGCACCCTGGTTTGTATCAGGAATAGTATAGCCAGCAGGAGCAGGGAGGTGATCATCCCCCTGTACTCGGCTCTGGTGAGGCTGCACCTTGAGTACTGTGTTCAGTTTTGGGCCCCTCACTACAAGAAAGACATCGAGGCCCTGGAGTGTGTCCAGAGAAGTGCAACAAAACTGGTGAGGGGTCTGGAGCACAAGTCTTATGAGGAGCGGCTGAGGGAACTGGGGTTGTTTAGTCTGGAGAAGAGGCTCAGGGGAGACCTCATTGCACTCTACAACTTCCTGAAGGGAGGTTGTGATGAGGAGGGGATCAGCCTCTTCTCCCAGATAACTAATGATAGGACTCGAGGAAATGGGCTCAAGGTGCACCTGGGGAGATTTAGATTAGATATTAGGAAAAACTTTTTCTCTCAAAGAGTAGTCAGGCACTGGAATGGCCTGCCCAGGGAGGTGGTAGAGTCACCATCCCTTGCGGTGTTCAAGAAGCGCCTGGATGAGGTTCTACGAAATATGATTTAGTAGCTTAGTGGGTAGTATTGGTGATAGGAGGACAGTTGGACTAGATGATCTTGTAGGTCCTTTCCAACACTGGGTTTCTAAGATTCTGTGATTTTTCTTTTTATTTATTTTTTTTTGTTCTTTCTGTAGATGTGATGTTTATGGACATGGTTTACTGGTAGAATTGGCAGGGCTAAATTAATATTTGGACTTGATGATCTTTCTAACATAAATGATTCTATGATTCTAGTATTCTATGACTATTTTCTTGGTTGATAACAGATACCCGTTCTACTTCAAATTTGGGATTACTGTTACATTTTGTTTGAAACTTTCAACAGTCAAGTCAGGGAGTGATGAAGTTGAAAATCATGATTTCTTTAGAATCATTTCAGAAACTTGTCTATGGATCTTTGTCTTCGTGCAAACTCATACATTTTTATTATTACTGTTTTTCCAATGGCCAGAAACAGTGATGGATGTTCTAATAATAATAATAATAATAATATATATATATATATATATATATATAAAATAACCCATATAAATTTACCATCTCTAGGAACTTCTCACTGTAACATGGAATATACAAGCATAAGATAAGGTGAATCAAACTGTCATCTTGGCATTATCTGTGAAGATATTTCTGTATATTTTGTACCTCTTTTATTTTTTCCCTCCTTTTAAAGTTCCTCTTCCCAGGGCCCTCATGATTTACCTGATATAATTGTTTTTCCTTATCTTAACCACAAGATATACTGTAGTTGGTTAAAAGTAATTTCACTTTCCACTCTCCAGTTGCATTTTCTGGTGAGAAGCAAATGTTTCTGTATCTACACTGACTTAGTAAGCTTAACAAAGATTTAAATTAATTCATTCGGACTTACTATTGAGGACTTATCATACTAACACAATTGGTTACGGCATTTCAGCTCATTGGTTCAATATTCAGAAATACACTTACCTCAAATTCATTGCTTCCTAATAGCTGTACTTGTAAAATTTCTCCAATTTATCCATGTATATGTTATAGTGCATTCTCCTTCCAGAAGGAGGACATAACAAAAAAATTCACTTTTAGAAAAGATCCCTCAGAAAAGTAACATTATTTGCTTTTTAAAATATTTGTATGCATTTACAACTTTTAATTTGCTATGACTTTTCCAAGTTGGGGAAAATTTACCTCAGTGAGTGAGCATACAAGTGAATGAAGATAATCTTGCTTGTTTTTATAAACTAATAAGCACTTAAAATACTTTAAGGGCATTGCTGAAAACATCAAAGACATATTTTCTTGTTTCCCTTTAAAAATATATCAGTCATCTCTCTGCCTAAATATAAACCAATGTATTCTTCTCTTCATTTTACTTGAGATATCATTCTGACTAGCAACCTGAATTACAAAGTGTCAGAATTAATGTCTCATAACTACACATTTATTTTAAAAATGTACACTACATTCTTGAGTCATTTTGAATATCATTTATTTTACCTAGCTTCAAACGCTTAAATTCAGTTTCCTAGGCTGTTTTTATGCTTTTTTTTTTTTAATTATTTTTATTTTTATTTCTTTCATGGAATAGAATAAATCCTCAGAGAAGTTTAAGATAGGTGGAATGATTTTTTTTTGGCAACAGCTATCTTGACAATGTATGGTAATAAAATTTGCTTCAGTTAGAAAAGGATTCCTAATATTGATGTAATTGTGTTACGAAATGTTTTACAATTCCATAAAGCCTCTCAGGTTTAATACCTAATCCTGAACCAGATTTCTTGCACAAGATTCAGAGGAAATTATTTATGTCTCTGGTGCTGAATTCCCTGTCCCATGTATGCATTTTGAATGTAATTAAAAAATAACACTTTCTGTCACTGCATTACTATTGAGAAAACAAAACAAAACAAAAACAAAAACAAACAAACAACAGCAACAACAAACAACACTCAAAAGAGAAAACACACCAGAGCTTGAGATCAGCTGTGTTCTTGGTAAATTCTAGAGGCCATAGAGGACTGTGTGTAAATCCTTACATATTTTCCATATCTTAATTAGTACATAGTAGGTAAAAAACATTTAGACAAACAGACAAGATGTTGAGAGAAGACAGATGACGGATGCTGAAAGAAATATAAAAAAAAAAAAAACTAAAAATACATTATATTTTTCTTACTACTTAGCAAGACAAAAGAATGAAATCCTACATGGCACAAATTTTTCAGATGCTTATTTTAATATTGTCAAGAAGAATTTTAAAGCTTGGGCATTGTTTATTTTTAAGGTATATATTTTTTATTTTATCTTATGGTGTATTTAATTCCTTAGTCTTCCAAAACAGAGAAGAAGCAACTTTTATTTGATATGTAAAAATGAATATTGAATAATAATGTCTACATTTTGTTTCCTTCTGGTAACATGAAACATTCCACAGCTGCTTCAAAATTACTATAATTAACCTTGCAATGATGCTGTCTGTTAGTCTCACCTAAATAGAATGAATTTCTTTTGATAAAGACTTTCTGCAGCTACATATCATTTAGGAAAATACAAGTAACAGTACCGAGATATCATCAAAGTAAAATTCATTGGTTCCCTTGGGTAAGAGCAAAAGTTTCTCTACTTTCTGGCAATGATAAGTTTCTGGTCTTTCATTTCTTATTGGTTTATCAGGGATTTTTTATACAAACTATTTTTAATTAAGTTTCATAGTAATAAATAAATAAATAGATAGATAAATAAATAAATAAATAAAAATCTTAAGATTAATTAGCACTCCAAACTCTTTACTCTGAAATTTCAGTTTAAATGCTGTGCCCATTTTAGTCAACAACAAAGTGTTATTAAAAATTGAATAATTTCCATGACTGAGATCTAGATGGAACAACATCTTCAACTTACTCATAATTACTGGGAAAAATATATTTTTTACTCGTTATAATCAGACACAAAAGCAGGTGTAACATATTGTCATTCATGAGCTACCCTAGTAAAAACTGAACTTAAAAAAAAAAAAAAAAGGAAAAAAAAAAAAAAAGGAAACGAGGAAGTGAGAGGAAACAAGCTTCATAAGAAAATTAGTAACCGGTAGGAATTTTCATTTGACTAAAATAGAGCATAATTTGGAATTATTTGGTCTTGATCTAGCAATACTAATGATAACTTGAAAAGTCAAAAAAATAACAAAATATTATCTCACTGCTAAGAAACTGATTTCCTTTTCTTTTCAGTATTAGGAGGGAGAAGGCCACCATGTCTGTTATCACTGCTGTTTTGTAGTGACTTACAGACAAGTAGTTCTGTTGAATAAACTTTATTTGGGGTGAACAAAATAGAAGAAATTGTTCCTACATTTTCTTGTGGCAATTTACAGCAAAGAATAGTGCTTTTCTGGAAAGGTTGAACATGAGTTCTCTTACTGGGGATCATTACTTGAGCAAAGCAACTCTCATTATCAAATATGGGTATTATTACCCATATTTACAGGATGAGCATGATCACCATTTGTAAAGTGGCAAAATATCCTCAGATATTGTAACTGGCATTAGCTGAGAGGTTAATGGACAATAATGGTTCCTGGCAATTCTCATCTTTGTGTTTCTAAATGTATTCATAAGTCTTTACAGGCTACTTTTAAAAGTTTTGTGAAAGCTAAATTGCAGGTTCTGTCATTTCTATCATTGTTTTGACAACCCAGATCAAACATTTCTTTGAATATTAATGGAGAAGACTTCCATTTCTTAAAATTATTACATAAGGAATATAATTACATTGGATTTCTAAAGCAGCTCTTTAGATATAGATTAATAAAGATAGAAAAAAAAAAAGCTGGAATTCCTTTTTTTTTTTTTTCTTTTTCATTAACTCCTTTTCTTAGCCCTGTTTTCTAACAGGAACACATAGTGTATATTGTGATTTATTTATTTATTAGTACATTGGGAGGAACATTTAAAAGAGAGAATGGAAGAGAGAGATTTTAAAGTCCTTTAAGTTTTTGAGTAATTGGAAATAAATGGAAATAATTTACTTGCAATTTTTAAAAAGTATATGGACCAAAAACAAATTTTACAAGACAAGAAAGGATACGAGGAACTAGAAATAAAGTTAAACTGGCCAGAAACAACATTAACTTCATTAGAATATTTGGGAAACTCATCTAATGCATTTCCAGTTGTCCTGCTGTCTAACCTCAGGTTGTCTAGCAATGCCACACTTGTACAAAAGAGGCATGGAGGACTCCTTAGCTATAGGAGAATTTAGCACTAATCTGTAGGTCTAGAGAAGATACTTCTACATCTCAGTTTATCCCTTTAGGTGACTTTTATAATCGAGGCAGAGAAATATTTTTTTTTAATGTTTTTTCTTCCAACCTGTTTAAGATAGGAAAACTGGCATATATAAACTGGTATCTACAATGTCTTAAGTTAGTATATTTCCCTCTATTTAAGGTTACTTCCTTAAGTTTAAGTTTTTAAGGAAGTTTATGGTGGCCAGCTCAGATGTCACACGTCTGTGCTTCATATCCAATGTGTATTGGTCACATACCATACACTCATACCACAAGACATAGCTCACCAAGACCCACAACTCATTTTGCCTCTCTCTTTTAGGTCCTGTCCCTCAAAACTGATTCCAAGGTCAACTTTTTAAGGAACTGGGTCTGTTCGCAGCATCACAAGTGCTCCTCTGTGAATTATCATCTCTGAGCTTCTGAGAAGATCAAAAAAATGCAGCCAGACTACTTAGTGAGAATGATATGCCAGACTTATAAGTGTACATACTGTGATCTTCACAGGAAGACCTAAAAATCCAGAACTTCTTTAATGACGAAATGAGAAAGTGTGGAGCTGTTCTGCTCCTGTTTTAGGCACCAGATGTCCTGGAAAAGAAAAAGAGTTTATAAGCAAGAAAAAAGAAAATGTCTTTTTCTACATTTTACTATAATCATACCAACCTACTACAGGACTTATAAAATAGAACATTATATTATATATATATTATATTATATATACATTATATATTATATATATATAATACATTAATATAATTAATATATATTATAATATATAATATATATATTAATATATATTAATTTATATATAATATAATATACATTATATATAATATATATATATACATTATATATATTACATTATATATATATAATATATATACTTTATATTATATATATATATATTATAATAGAATATTATATTTATTATTATGTCACACAAGGCTCATCATTCTGAGGTTTCAAACGACAATCCTAATTTTGGAATCAATTAATTTAATCACACAATTAAACAATGTTGCAGTGTCTTATTTTTTGTTAGGGCAGATCAAAACATATGAAAATAAATGAAAGCTTAACTATTGACTTAACTGAATTTAATATCAGATTTCTTGAGCTATATGTTTACATAAGAATTACTTATCCTTTATGCAAGATAGCCTCTGATGAAAGAATAAACTGAAATAATATTTTTAATTCATTTTTATTCCTGAAGGCCATAAGATACTTTCTTTTCTCTTCTGCTTTTTAGTTTCAACCCATGCCCCAAAAGTAAAAAGACTTTGCTTATTTTGTAGTCTAAAAAAAATATAATTTTGTAATTCCTATTGCAATTATTTTATTGGCCTGACAAAGAAGGCCCTCAGGACTTGTCTGTCCTGTCCGAGTCTGATAGTTTTAACTATGATAGTAATTATCTGGCAGACAGGTGACTATCACCTAACTTGTCCTGACTTAGCTCTGCGATTATCCTCTATGATAAAGGTCTGGCAATCCTATGTTGTCATTAAAGAAGAATAGAAGACCTTTGCAGTGCTTTTGGAAACTATCATGCTGCTATACCTAATAGCTAAGTGGTGCAAACAGTCAAATGTTTGCTAGGAAGCAAGGGGGAAAAATATCAGCCAAGCAGGCTGTGCTAAGAAAATGTATAAACACAGTTCAAAGTGGACCAGCTGAGGGGAAAATTCCACCAGACCTAATGAAACTGATGACTCTTCTTTACCTCCCTCATGCCCATGTCTTCATTGTGTCAATGACTCATGAATGTTACTATTTTTGTAATCAGGCTAATAATAACTTGTGTTTTGATTAGACTGTTAGGACTCTAATTAAACTAATAATAATTATGGAACACATATCTGTTATGGTTCCCTTTGCCCACACCAAAATTTTAAGCAGAATTATTTCAATAAATACAACATTGGTCTGTCTAAATCTCAAGAAAACACCAAATCCTGCTCAGGTTATGTAGACTCGCTCTTCATTTGGATGGTTGTTGGACCAGTTTACTTGAGGAAAGGTATAGTGTTGTTCCTTTTGTTTACCCTACCTGTAATTGTTATTAATTTATTCTTATTGTTGTTATTATTGTTATTGTTGTTGCTATTGTTATTGTTATTATTGTTATCATTATTGTTGTTATCATTATTATTTTTATTATTAATATTTCCTTTGTTGAGGAACCTTGTCTTTTTTAAAGAACCTATCACTGCATGAGCATTATGGAAAAGCACAAAAACTGCATTAAGGATAGTAAATTAAACACATCCAGGACTGTTGTTTGAAGTTCAGGCCAGCTGCCATGGAAGAGTTTGAATTCATATTATTAAATTCTCTTACGCTCTAAACAGCATGGCCATTTCCTCATTTAAAATATTCCTGTAAATGTAAAAATGCAGAGGGATTGATCTGTGTCTGAGAACTACACAGGAGAAAGGCAGGTCCATGAGAGGGGATGGACTGTGAGCACAGGGTAACCTTAGTGAGGGCATAGTCTTGAAGGCTGAACAGAGTTGGGTACTAGTAACAACATTCATCAGCAGTCCATTAACTATCAGATAGTGGTAAGACAAAGAGAGGTTAATGGTGAGGTGCTAGATTCATGGTCATGCTTGGAAATCTAGTCATCTGTTCAGAAAAACACATGGCTCAGCCTATTGGTATACTCACAGCCCTGACTTTGAGAGTGGTGTATAGTTCAAGTCTTTAATAAAGATAATGGGAAAAAAAATATATATATATATATTTTTCCGCATATTTAGGGATCTGACTGTGATATCTATGTTGAATCAGCGTGATGATTTTTTAACCACACTCAGATACAATATTCAAAAATTGCTATAGCTGTTATTAATTTTTAAGTATGAATTCGAGTTATTGCAGCTGCTTAAAATAAATGTATAGTAATACAAAATGAGCACATAATAAATACACAGAAAAATGATCAAAATGATCCAAATTAAACATTTGGCTTCAGTGTTATTTTTAATAGTGTACCTTAGACAGACTACATTTATTTACCTGTTTGAACTTGATCCAGAAAACAACTCTTGTGTATGCATGGTTTTAATTACATTAGATATGTTAATTAAGCATGTTCTCTTCAGTTTTAATCCAGAAAACCTTAAAAAGAAGTATTTAAACTCTATTTTTCAGAACAGATGTAGGTGAAGAAAGACAGAATAGCTCAAATATATGGAAATTAACACTCCTACCTATCAACTTAACCCCACATCTTCTGGAAATATTTTTTGTTTGGTTGGTTGGTTGTTTTTTGTTGTTTGTTTTGTTTTTGTTGTTGTTGTTGTTTTCTAATTTTAACACAGTTACAGCTCAACTAGTAGGTCAAAATATGGGTGAATTGCTTCTAGATTAAATTGTATTTACAAAAGATTAGGCAGCCATTAAAAAAACTGTAGAGCTTATTTGTCAAAATCTTTTATGAAATAGAAATGCTGAGGAAATTTCTTTTTTGAATTATTTTATGAAGATATCACAGTTGTATATTTAAAGTGATATTGCTGCTTAAATTCCATTCAAAAAAATATTATTGAATCCAACATATGGCAGAAAATTCACAAGCAAGAAATTTGGAATCAACTATATATGTAAATATTTATCACACTTTCAAAAAAGAATTACATATGCAGTTATTAGGTTTCAGATTATAAGGGGCTGATATGTCTACACTTATATAAAACACAGATTGGCTTTTGTGGCTGCATTTATTTTATTGAAAAGTTGTTATTTCTAGTGGCTTAGTAACAATATGCAGATTCATTGGTTCTTTCTCATATTCATGTGAAGCTCAACTATGTGAAGCACTCAAGCATGTAATTGAGTTAAGTAAAGAATGTTGACAGGTGTTGAGCTATTTTCTAAGTAGGAATACTATTATACACATGCTTAAAACTAAAACCATATTCAGGTGAATTGAATCAAGTCTGAAAAGGGGACAGTACAACTTGCTGACTCATCAGTAACACTTAGTGAATTATTCAGAAGATTTATTTTATTTTAGTTTAGTTTAGTTTAGTTTTAAATGCTTATTCAAATGCTAATTAGGTTCCTGCTCTGCTTGCTGAAGTTTATAGTTTGAGGTTTCATTACAGCATGCTCAGCGTAGGTCAGATAAGAAAATTAATAGCTTTGAAATCTTTAAATCTGGATAGTGGTTTACTTAATTTATCACAGCCCATTTAGTATAAGGATGGACTATTCACAGAGCCAAATAGTTGCTGTCTTGCCTACATTTCTCTACTTAACACATGAACCTTTTTTCTTGAAGAGTTAAAATTTTAAATAATGTTTCCTAGTGACATTGTCTTGTAGCTAGTTTTAATGTACAATTGCTCGCAAAGTCTCCTTCTTGAATCAATTCCCAGATATAAAAGAATTAAAAATTCATAGGAGAGAGACTCCTGATGAATGTATTACTTACAGTGCTAAGGTGTCTATTTGACTCTCCAAGTCTCTATGTTTCTGCCATAAAGTGTTGGTGAAAAAAACTAGAACAGCTTTCTCAAGAAAAATGAGAGACTTGCTTGTCTTGTTTCCTCTTTTTCACAAGGACAGATAACTCGGGAGATTCAAGGCCTAAATTCCAGTCTAGTGGAGTGAGAATTCAGTTTCTTATCCATTAATATTTTCCTAGTCACTAGCCTATTTATTCTAGGCCTTTGATCTTTTATTGGTTAGATGTTCTTCTGGGGAAGATGGAGGCAAGTGAAATTTCTGAGTTTGTCCTTTGGCTGTACCTGCATATATTTTCCATGTTTGTATATTCATCCCCAAGTCTGTATCTAAACCTGTGCCTCCTTAGATGACATCATTCTTTGAGAAGGAAGCAAAGACATTTTGGAATAAAAGAAGTCATCACTTTGGTAAGTTCCCTGCTCTGAAAGTCTGAAGACAAGCACTGCAGACAGTAATTTAGCCTATACCTGGCCCATACTTGGGACATAGCTAAGATGGCTACTCAGGCAACACGATGACTGAGCACACACCAGAGCTAACATTCAAAGCATGTAAGCAAAACAATCAGTGCCTATATGTCAGAACTGGCATTTATAAAGTCTATTAAAATAATATAAAGGCTGCAGTTGCTTTAAAAGACTAGCACTTGTTTTGTTGTTTCTGAGTGAAATACAGGAAACTTGTATTAGTATCCCACCTCTGTAAAAAGTGAATAGGAAGCATTAGGATTCTGTGGATGAAAAGCACCCAGTGCTTCCATGAATAGCAGGATTCTTGAAGGAGCATTCATCAATGGCAGCTGCTTAGACAAAACCAAGAAAAAAAATGCTGAGGTTAGAGAGAATCTCAAAAAAGACTGTCCACCTCAGGGTTTGTTGATTTACTAAAGGTTTCAGAACAGTGACCCAAAGACTAATTTTACTGTATCCTTCCCAGAGTAATTATGTACAATTGTTTTTGAAAAGAACTGACAAATTACTTATATTCAGAATGTAAATACAGAAAAGAATAATTAATTATATTGTTTTTCATTTTAATATAGTAGCCTGCAAGTTAGAACAACTGTTTTTTGAGGCAGATTGCATTGGTTCAATTCTTGCTTCATTTCAAGTTGAAAGGATAAAATTTACCTTTTCAGGGACGCTGTTAGTAACTAAATTATCTGTTGGGATGTTTTTTTGTCCTTCTCATTGGCACTGCTTTATAGTGCAAAAATTAATTCAAGAGTCGTGGGACAATAGAAGAGAAAAGGAAGGAAGGAAGGAAGGAAGGGAGGGAGGGAGGGAGGGAGGGAGGGAGGAAGTATTCTTATAGTTTAGGCTTGTGACAAGGACATTCACCTCAAAAAGTTCCTATGGGCTTGGGGGAGTAATAATACCTATCCTCTTGCTGTGCTTTAAAAGAAAGAATTGTGGTCTATTTAATCTTAATTAATCAGTCAAATCAGAGGTTTTGTCTGATGGACAGAAGATAAACTGTTCTCTATTTTTGAATTGACTCTTTCAAATCATTATAACTGCCTAAAGGTTCGCTGTGTTATCTTATACTCTGTATCTCATCTCCCTGGTGCACAATATACTCCAGAGTAGGTCTGATTAACGGAAGGCTAGTTAGCAAACCAGTGCAGGAATTTATGACAACAGCATTAGCCCAAGCAGAATGAAGCAGTTATCCTCAAGTCCTCAGGGTTTATCTTTAAAAGATAAGAAAACGAGTCTGAATATAGTATTAAAAAGGTCAGAGTGCACTTGGTTGTTTGTTACAGAAAGAGAAGAAATTTGGTATAGAAGTATTAGCTATAGCAGTTAGGAGAGAAAAAAAAAAAAGTTTATTTTTAGCTGATAATGATGGTTAAGTTAAAAAAACAAACACTAGAAACTGTTACTAGATTATTCTAAACAGAAGTAGATGGACAAAATTAAAAGAAAAAAGGTACTTACATCTACTCATAAATAAGAAAAATTGTAGAGCAAAACACTTTTATATATATCTGGATAAAAGTGAATATGGTTCCACTAAAACCCATTTGCACAACCTGCATTGCTTCATCATAATACAGTTATATCTGCTGCTATCTGAATGTTTTATTATATGATAATACAAAATAATCACTTTGAAGAACTGATCTGTGTTGTTATTGCTGTGTTCATGATACGGAAAAACTGGTAATATAATCTAATTTACTTTTCAAAAGGAATGTTAATTATTGCATACTGTAGGAGAAGAATGGTGTTCACTGAATACCATTCCCTCTTGTAGGGAAGAAAAATTAAGTCAAGAGTTCATATCAGAATTTTTAAACCATGAACAGATCTTTGAACTGTAGCTAAAATAGTGAGGTCTTTGGAAAGGGAAGAAAAGCAGAGAAAGCTAAAGCAATTGTCAAGCTTCATGGGGAAACTAGACAATTAATCCAAATGTAAGATCGTCAAAGGGCAAGAAACAAGCAATGAAAAATATCCAGCTACTCCCTTTCTTGCAGGCTGACTTATTCTAACACTATAGATATGGCAACTAAGTTTAGACGCAGCCTATCCATAATGCTCATTTTATTTTGGGTACTCTTCCCCTAGAAGACAATCCTTTTGTGTGAGAGAATGCAGTTTGTTGTTGACTACATCTGAACCCAGATTTCTCCATAAGAAGT
Source organism: Cygnus atratus (assembly GCF_013377495.2). NCBI lineage: Eukaryota > Metazoa > Chordata > Aves > Anseriformes > Anatidae > Cygnus > Cygnus atratus. The sequence continues at coordinate 170,486,029 of NC_066362.1, read as the reverse complement.
GTTAGACCATTGCAGCTTATGGGAACTTTTTAAAACTCTGCCAGAAAAGGTTATAAGAGTTTTAATAACTGAGACATTGACCCTTTGAGATAACTTACAGTTCTTTAGAAGGAATCAGAGTGCTATGATCTAAATGTAGCTTAGTTTTTTCCCGTCTTCTTCTTTCATGAGCAAACTTAACAGCTGGGGTTTCAGACAGGACATATTTGACAGATAAAGGACTCAGATGCCAAAGTCTAATATACATTTTTTAGCAGCAACATCTGTGTCTGTTGCAAAGCCCTCGGCTGATCTCTTCTCTGACTTCTTGGCTGTCTCTACTGTGCCTGTGACTCTAGTGCTGGCTACGCTAATGGCCATGTAATGGCCCTTGGTACTCTCTTGGGGAATTAAACTGCTGATAAATTTTGCTGGCTTGCCTTGTCCCTGGGATTATTATTATTATTATTATTATTATTATTATTTATTTATTTACTTATTTTTATGTTTTAGCTTTGAGTGACCTGCAGCTGGAGCAGTTTGTTCCTTATTTGAGAAAAAGGCCCCTGAACAGATGCTCACAAGTTCAGTGTATGCAAGGCCAATGATGCTGCCAAAGGAATATTTTGCAGTTTGATGTAAAGTCACATTCTTTTTAGATATAACATATCCTCAAGCCACTGAAAATACTAAAGATGTCAGAAAGGGAAATATTCTGGAGAGCACAGTGTACAGCCACTATTTGCTTTACTGTGTTATGAATTTCTAAACAGATGGCAAGCCCTCATTATCTTACAGAAGATAGAGATAAGTGCCTCATTTACGTACAAGTTTTTCTAAAAGGGCATTGATGTTAAATATCTCAGAATTTTTAATTTGTCAAGAAGATTTGTACTGTGAATTTTTTTTATTTATTATTTTTTTACAGCACATTTAATCTAGTTGCAATCTGGTCCAGTCTGGTTTTAACTTGTAAATAGACTGAACCTTTCATGAAAGTAATATGCTCAGTAAAATGCTTCCAGTAGAGTACTGTTATCCAAATGAGTGGCTGGCTCTTTATTGGCAAAAAAATAAAAGTTTATTATAAATATATCTATAAATATATAAAATACTGAATATATGTATATATTCTCTACAAGAACTCTTTAAATATATACTAAGCCTCAAAGGATGTTTGCGTGTATTTAAACCTGTGTGCTGTGAGCATTCTTTCTTTCTCTGCCTCTAGTTACTCAGACTCCCTGTCTTTGCCACAAGCTTATAATGACTATTCAACTGAATTCAAGCCAAAATACTAATATTCTGTTTCTGCAGACTTACTTTTCAAATACATTTTTGAAGATGAATAGTAAAGACAGGGTGATGCTCTTTGTCTAAGAGAAATCCTTCTCCCTTTATGCACAGAAATACAGTAACACCTCAGGGTCTGACTGTCCAGTTCCCTTGGGTTTCTTTATGCATTTTGGTGGTATAAAATGCCTGCAAATATAGTAAACATTGCCAACAGGGAATATTAGGGCATACGGAGACATTCAATGGAGTGGCTGAGACAAGAGTGTGTGACTGAGAGCCTCAAGACACTGCAAAAAGAACGAAACAGAAGCCTGTGCACAGCTCTGATTTTCGCCAAGAATGGAGATTGGGCAGGCAGGGTTTTGGTTTGCCTCAGAGTCAAGTTCCTTCCACAGAGGAGAAATCACACATGCACACACAAGAAGGATTAAACTCAATAACTTCATTACAATGCTTTAAACTGGGAAGGGAAAAAAAAAAAAAAAAGACAAAATAAGAAAAAAAAATATATGGACAGGAGATGGGAGGAACAAAAAACAACAACAAAAAAGCAGATTTATATCCTTGTCTAATGTTGGACACAAAGGTGAAAGTGATTCAAGATTAAGGCATCTAACTCTTATGTGTCCTCTAGCCTATGTTAGATACCTACCTAAAGTATAGGCTAATAGTGTCTATTAAATGCAAAGACAGACTGATGCATTTAAGGACCAGATTCATAGGTATCAATGTCAGGCAGATGGCTATTTTTTTTACAGTTACCAGTTATAAACACTGTGCAGAAGTAGAGTGTCTGTGGTGGAACTCGTCCAGAAAGTTAAGTTTTTCAGACAGGATTAGAAAGAAATGCTTTATTCAGAATGACAGCTATATTCCAGAGCTAGTTAAGATGTGTCATAAAAAATAAATAAATAAATAAGGGTAAGGAAATATGTTCAATATGTTCTGAAGCACTGTTGAAACAGTCTCCCAAGTGACTACTAGTGATTAGATTTCAAAATCCGCCTGATAGTTCTTAGTACAGGCTTTTAGTTTTTTAAATATTGTATACAAATTCAAATATTTTTGATGGATAAAACTGAAACAATATACTATAACAATATACTATAACTGAAACAAAATACTATATATTCTTTGATTTTGATGTTTTAATCAGAATGAAGAAATCTGAATATCTGATATAAACCAAGCAATTTATGAATTTAGAATTTGAGTGACTACAATCATAAAATCATTAAGGTTGGAAAATACCTCCAAGATCATCTGGTCCAACCATCTCCCTACTACCAATGTCACCCACTAAATCATGTCTCTAAACACCAGGTCCAAACTTTCCTTGAACACCCCCAGCGACGGTGACTCCACCACTTCCCTGGGCAACCTATTCCAAATCCTGACTACTATTTCTCAGAAGAAATGTCTCCTAATTTCCAACCTAAACCTCCCGTGGCGTAACTTGAGACCATTCCCTCTGTTCCTATCACTAGTTACCTGTGAGAACAGGCTGACTGTTCTACCAGAGAGGTGATTGCAAACATTTTATTTCTTCCTTTGTGTTATACTAGGTCTATCCTAATAACAAGTATTAGCTTCATACCTGTAGGTGATAGACTAGTGCTAGAATTGCAAAAAAGTATGAGTTTAGATCTAATAGATCTGCACAATCTATTTTTTCAAGTATTTCCTGTTAACTTTCCACTGATATTTGCATAACTGATATATTATAAAAGTGATTCTATTCTATATCTATTACACTATTCATTATTTGGTTTCTACTTTCTCTTATTTAAATATTATTTTCTGTATTTTAATGCATAAATATGTATAGACTGATAAGAGTATACCGACTGCCCATTCAGGAAAATCTTTCTTAACATCTTTGCAGACCAGAAGATTTTTTCTTTTTCTTACAACAGCTGAAGTTCCATGCAGAATAAAAAATTGAATTAATATCTCCTGCAATGTATAGAAATAGATCATACCAAGTACCAGAAAATATTTTGTGAGCAACTATCATACATTGATAGATAAGAATTAGATTTAGGTTTTTAGATTTCAGATTTTTAGGTTTAGATTAAATTTCCAAGTAGGATCTCCTCTACTTTGTTAATTTGCATGATCCTGTTTTTGAACATTTTATATTATATTACTGGCATTTAGAAACCAGCTAACTTTTATAATGGGTGGTGTTACAATTTTCTTATGAGAACATATTACTCTTCTGTAGTGAGGTATTAATAACAACAATTTGAAGCTTTGAATGCCAATATAAAATAACACTAAGATATTGATGATGAATATCTATAAAACAAATTAACAACCTAAAAAGACTTAATACCAACATGAATGAAAATATTTATTTAAAAAATAAAGGCAAAAAAAAAATTTAGAAACAGTATGCATTTTAATAACAAACTTTAGCTATTTTCCTGTCTTTTAATAATGTGTCTTACTGGAATTTAGGAGAAGAAAATATTATCTCTACCTAAAAAATATTCAATCAGTTAGAGCTAGAATTACTATGCCTAAGGTTAAGCAGCATCCTGTCAGTAAAAGATTTTGAGTTTAAAAGAAAGAAAAAACAGCCTTGATTTCTTTGCTCCGTATTCACTGTTGTCTTATCCGTTAATGCTGCAGTGTTACACTGACTAAATAAAACCTTGCAATATACCCTTCAGCATAGAAATGTATTTTGAAACCCATTTTCCACCTTTCCATTGTGAGAAATTGAGCACAAATATTATTAAGAAAGACAGCAATCAAGTGTTGAAACCCAAAGTCTTGCTAATCATCACCTTATGATTCTTAAATGAAATATATAGGAATGATAATCATGGATATGACTATACTGTAATTTAAAATTGGTTCTTGTTCAGTTCTCGAGTCACCTTGTATTGTCACAACAAGTTTGCAAGCTATGTGCAGGTGTTATATTTTAACTGAGCTGTGAAGCAGAAGATAATTTTTTTGGCTAATAAAACTGAGGTTCAGGCCTGATACACTTGTTTCTATTGTGTGGACTAACTGGCACAATCTGTTCAGCCCCATATACTGTTAGTATTCTCTCTGCCTCCACAGCATGCTCACATGGACAATAGAGAACCACCCAAGCTATGTCTTTCTTTATACCTGTTGAGACAGTATGGTAGCAAGCTGCAGAGATGCTGCAGCCAGCAGTGGGTTTATGTAGTGCTGACTTGAGGGGAAGACTGGGACTGAGTCCATATCCTAGCATGTATTGTTCTTACTCAAGTACTCCATTACACAAACAAGATAACCAAACAAGCCAACCTGTACAAAAAGACCAAAAGGTGCTACCACCATATTTTGCATTATCATATCCTATAAAAAAATGGTAGAAGTGAAATGCTTTCTTTGCTTAAGATATTCCACTTTTGAATGATATTAAGAATTTTTCCTATTGTACTGTGAGTAATGTAATTGGGAGAGTGTATGTTAAAAGTCTCGGGTTTTAAGACATTTTGGACAGATATTGCTGCACTTGATTTAGTTCTATTTCACATATTATTCATCAGAGTACTCACTTTTGATAGCATGTAAGGTATAAGTTAATGAAAACTTTGATTATATTTAAGATTTTTGTGTCAGCATATCAGTATAACTACCTGCAACTGAAGCTGATGCTTCATATAGTGTCTAAATTGGCAGAAACACAAAAAGTTAATTATCACTATTGTGTATGTTTGTGCATAAAGTCTTGTGAGTATATGAATTTTATTTCAATAGAAAAATTCAATGAATTCTGTGCCATCTTAAGAATTGAATATATACTGAAATTAACACTTTTATCATATATTTTCTTTCTGCTTTTAAGAGCACCTACGTCTGTGTACATAACAATTCCTGAAAAATTACAAATTAAAGTTAAGCATTTGGATATGCTTCTTCACTATTAATAGCCAGAGTCCTTTATATGTGGTATAACACAGCCTATGTAATACAATCTCAGAATTTTCTTCCCCCATGCCCCTATCCAACCCACCAGTCCCTTTTTCAAGTATCCAGGATGTGTGGAGTTCTGTTACCAAGCAGATTTTGCAAAATTTTTCTCTCTCTTCAACCTCTTTCTTTTATGTACACTAATCAAATGTTGCTCCAAAGACAGGGTTATTTATCTTCTTGTGAGCTGTGCTCTGGGGATCCTGAACATATTATAAACATGAATTTTTATTATTAATTTTTTTTTTGGCATACCTAGGAGTTGGAGTGAAGTTATTTTTCAAGTGATGAACTGAGACACAGAGAAATTAAACTAAAAAAAAAAACTATTTATTTTAGTTTTCTAATGTGAAATGCCATTGCAATATTTGGTTTGAGCTCTAGATTCATCCTTTCTATAAATCAGGTCCCAGAGCTCTCAAGTCAGATATTGAGAAAATAAGGAAGATATATTTGTAGGCCAGATGTGACCTTCAGTGAAGAAAGCCAAGCACACATTGAACTGTATTGACAACAGAAGCCCTCAGATCCAACGAGGTCCAAGTAACTCTTTACCTTATATGAAGCACTTGTGAAGCCACATCTGAACTTCTGGGTCCATATATGGGCTCTCCTATACAAGACAGATATTTATACACTGGAGTGTGCCCAGCAGAGGCCACTGAGCCTGTCAGAAGGCTGGAGTAAATGGCATGTGAACAGTCTAAGTGTGATCAGACATAGAAAAGAAACTTAAGGGGAGATCTTATATATATATATATATATATGTATATTTCAATTCTCTATGGAAAAAAAGTATAAAGGAGATGTAGCCATGTCACTTCTTGGCAAAAAATCATCAAAAAAGTGTGACAACTCAGCCCAATGTGAGAATTCTGGTTATACCAAAAAAAATGTTTTCTTAGTTATGAGCAGGAAGTTTGATCTCTGAAAGTCCCTTCTGAACTAAATTATCTTAGAAAAATGTAGTTGTGAGGGGTTTCCTAATATCATAAAGATATTTTTACTGAAGAATTAATACAGTGATAGAATTCAAAACTTAAGAAATAGCATTCTTCAATCAAATGCAAACTATGCAGTCAATATATCAAAATGGTAAAATGATTATTCTTTTGTGTTCTCTGTGTAGTGCAGAAGGACAAATGGCATGCTATAATTGTCTCTTTTGCACTTACATTACATGAGAAATTCAAATATTTTAACTAGGATTTACTATCCCATTGCTCTTTATCACCATTAGCAAATTTCTTCCACAAGCCCTGTGGAAATGGACTGCAGACTGTGCAGAGGACAGAATCCAATTTCATGTCCAGGTCAAGCCCCTTGTGTGCAGTGAGGAAGGTAGTGTCCCGTTTCAAATCACTACATTCTTATTTTAATGACAAATGTTGTTGTAATGTAGACTTACAAGAAGGAAAGAATATCTTGCCTAAGTAATATCAATTCAAGTATCTCTTAATCAATCTTGATTTTACAAGGTCATTATAGATACATATCCATAATGCTTTTTGGTATATCTTTTGATACTGAAGAAGTAAATATCTGTAATTGTAGTGGGTTTACGTGGCAAGGGTTTGGTAGTGGGGGGCTGCAGGGGTGGCTTCTGTGAGAAGAACTCAGAAGTTGCCCCATGTTAGATAAGCGGTCTGATGCTGGCAAGAGCTGAGCCAGTAAGCGATGGTGTTTACACCTCTCTGAGAGCAGATCTAAGGAAAAACAAAACAAACAAGCAAACAAAACTGCTGCACAACAGCAACTGGCAGAGTGAGGAGTGAGAAATAGCCCTGCAGACACGAAGGTCAGTGAAGAGGGAGGGGGAAGAGGTACTCCAGGCACTGGAGCAAAAGTTTCCCTTGCAGTCTGTGGAGAGGACCATGGTGAAACAGGCTGTCCCCTTGAAGCCCATGGGTCCCACGGCAGAGCAGATCTCCATGCTGCAGCCCGTGGAGGAGACCACAGTGGAGCAGGTGGATGTGGCCTGAAGGAGGCTGTGGCCTGTAGAGAACCCCCGATGGAGCAGATTCTGGGCCAGACCTGTAGCCTGTGGAGAGGAGACCACACAGGAGCAGGTGACCTGGCAGGAGCTGCTGCCCGTGGGGAATCCAGGTTGGAGCAGTTTGCTCCTGAGGGATGGACCCCGTGGTACAGAACCGTATCTGGAGCAGTTCTTGAATAGCTGCTGCTTGTGGGAAGCCCACGTAAGATCAGTTCAGGAAAGATGGCATCCCATGGGAGGGACCCCATGTGGAGCAGGGGAAGAGAGTGAGTGAGGAGGAGTGGCGGAGATGAAGTGCAGTCGTCTGACTGCAGTCCTCATTCCCCCATTCACCTGCACCACTTGGAGGGAGGAAGAGAGTGGATGGGGGAAAGGCAATTTTGGTTTCTTTGCTTCTCACTTCTCTAGCTTGTTAGCAATAGGTAATAAATTTTACCGTCTCCCTACTCTGAGTCTGTTTTGCTCATCACTATAACTGTTGAGATCTCCCTGTCCTTGTCTCAACCCTTGACCTCTTTTCATTGTATTCTCTCCCCCTTTCCTTTTGAAGAGGGGGAGTGAAAGAGCAGTTGTGGTTGAGCTCGGCTGCCCACCAGAGTAAAACCAACACAGTAATGTAAGTAATCAAGACAGGAGATAAATCATTGGATTAATCATTTCTGATAAAATGCTTTTTTTTTTTTAATGGAATTTTACTAATTCTTTGGAAACTGATTTTTTACCTTTCTTTTAGTATCCAGTTCTTGCTATCTATACTATATGGTTCAGTATATACTCTCAAACCTTAGCTCTTCCAACAGCACCTCTTTCAGGAAATGCATTTGCTTTCCCCAGCCTTCATTCCTCTCCAGCTTCTCTTTCACTATCCCTGTTAGACCTGCCAAGTAAGATCCTTGTTTAAGTTCTTTGTTCGGGGGAGCAAAGAGGCGGATGTAGTAATGACTTCTACAGTTTAAATAGCATGTATTTGCCAGCTGACCTGGTTTAGGGAGTGATCATGCAGATAAGAAATCAAAAAAGGTGATGATCTTACCATGTGGCTGGGCATGAGCAGCTGAACGGAGTAAGGAGAATAAGCTCATTCCATTCAAATGACTGCAGTCGGACCAGTTTTACTTTATTTGGCTATTGCTTGTTTTATTTAGAAATTCTAATGGGGATTTGCTGTGCCTTAGAAGAATATTCTTGAAAGATTATGAAGGTATACAAAAAATCCAGTCCAGAGAAATGTTATAGTGAGAGCTTTCTGGACTAATCTCAACCCGCTTGAACTAACAGCAGAACTTCCATTAACCTCAGTGGCTAGCTCAAGAGTAGACCTCAAATTCCTACAGCAAGAAACAGGTCTTTTGTCAAGCAAATCATTTTAAACCATGTTTGTGTACAATTAGCTTGGCTTCATAACCATTATTTGAGATTTCTGTCTTCAAGCTTATTTAATATTAACATTGCACTGGGTGAAATTCATAACACCATATTACAAAGAGTAACCAAGCTGTATGAAGCATACAGAACAGTGTCTGTCTTTTAACTTTTAAGTACCCGTCCTCTTGGCTTTTTAGTGTCATTTAAAAAAAAAAAAAAAAAGTCATTTTAAATGAACAGTCTTGTGTATTATAAGGATGTACATTTTCCTTCATTTAAGATTAGTACTTATATGAGAGAAACACTATGGTATGCTACAAACCCTGTGTTCAGTTAGACTGTATATGTCTTAGGCCTGTTTTAATTCTGTAGTTGTATAGTTAATATGGCTAGTGTGTTGTTTGAAGGAAACAGCTTTTATAGTGTGTAGGAATCATTTGGATGGCATCACAGATTTCTGATGCCAAGGTCTGAAAAATATTTTTCCAAAGGCAGCATCTGGCTTCTTGGCACATCTAGTTTACAGTTTCTCAGTGCCTCTGGGTCTCTATGGTTGGACATATTTGAATGCTAATTCCTAACTTCCTAGAATTAAAAAGACTTTTTTTTTTTTTTTGACATTTTATAGAAAGTATGTATAAGCACATATATAGTGAAAAACTTGTAATTCTGTGGGGTATTTTTAGTTCTCGACATCGATAAATTTCTTCATTACTTGCATTCATACTTATTTGAATATCTGTACACATGACAAAATATGTAGCTAAATAATTATAGGAGGAACTTTTTTTTTTTTCCTTGTGTTCAAACCTTTGCTATCTATGTTACACTGAAGTCATCAGGGTCTACTTTATTTCTTCATTTTTACAAAAATAAATATTTTGCAAGGAATCACAGTAGTTTGCCACATTATGTAACACTGTTGTGGTTTAGCCTGGCTGGCAGCTAAACACCACACAGCCGTTCGCTCACCCTCCCCCCTCCTTCTCTGGGATGGGGGAGAGAAACGGGAAAGTGAAGCCTGTGAGTTGAGATAACGACAGTTTATTAAGACAGGAAAATAATAATAATAATAATAATAATAATAATAATAATAATAATAATGTGTACGAAACAAGTGATGCACAATGCAATTGCTCACCACCCGCTGACCTATGCCCAGCCTATCCCCGAGCAGCCGCCCCCCCGCCTCCCCCCCTGGCTAGCCACCCCTATATATTGTTTAGCATGATGTCAGATGGTATGGAACACTCCTTTGGCCAGTTTGGGTCTGCTGTCCTGGGTCTGTCCCCTGCCAGCTCCTGCTGCACCCCTAGCCTGCTCGCTGGCAGGACAGAACGAGAAGCTGAAAAGTCCTTGGCTTGGTGTAAGCACTGCTCTACAACAATTAAAACATCAGCATGTTATCAGCGCTCTTCTCATTCTAATCCAAAACATAGCACCCTGCCAGCTACTAGGAGGAAAATTAACTCTGTCCTAACTGAAACCAGGACAAACACCAATAGTGAAAAGCTTTAATTTGTAGTGAAGCCCAAATTTTGCTCATATTTAGCTGGATCATTTCTCATGTTTCAACTTTTCCTTCCCCACCCTCCTTTCTTCTCAACATTCACTACTCTGATTTATTAAAAAAATAAATAAAAATTAATAATAATAATAAAATAAACACAAAGCACTTTTGTCTTTGGGCATTATTATTTTATCATAGATAAACGGATCTCTTTCTTTTCCTCTGTTTTCGTCATAACATCTGTCCTCATCGCCAAGATTGTATATCTTTCTTGCATACATTAAATTACTCACTGAATTTACTCATTATTCTTCCTGCCCATCACAATCATTTATTTCCCTTTACTTTAGTTATGTTTTACTCAAAAGCTGACCAAAAGATCTGTAACGCCTAAGAAAAACAGATTTTATACAAGAGATTCTTTATTCAGTCTATTCCATTAAATCCTTAATAACCTCCGTTTTTAATGGAGTTCAAAACACCTTGTGTCAGCATGGTGGTAACTAAGACATCTAAGACAACTAAGGCTGGTTGTAGAAATTTTATTCACTGATTTGTGGAACTTGAAAAAGTGGGCTTAGTGAATTAACACAAAAATTAAAGAATTAATTGTTTCAATTGGTTTTATTTTTTCTTAAAGAATTCTTTAAGACTTACATCTTTAAGAATTTAGTCTTTCAGACTGACAGCAGAAAACAAACAAACAAACAAATGAATAAACAAAAAAGAAACACTTCAGCTTGTGAGTCAATATATGGTGTTTTATAATTTACCTTTAAAGAAATCCAGAAAGGGTGGGATTTCCTAATAATGGAGTTGTCACATTCAGTCCTCATTCTTTAAAATCACTACAGGACATTTTAAATTCACTCCAAAATCCAATCCTTGCTATAGAATTCATATCTTCATCATTCTGTCACTTTCCAGGGACTATGAACATGATTTTTTTTTTTTAATTTTTAAATGGTATTACAATAATAGATTTCTGTTCATTTTATCAACAAGAGCTCTGATGTTGATGTAATGTTTTATAGATTAGATATGACAGTTTTACACCTGCTTTTCACACACAACTTTTTCACTTCTGTGTTACAGAAGGAAAATTATTTTACAGGGGGATTTTACATTATTATGTTACAGGGGAAAATTATTCTGAACTAAAATTATCTTCTTTATGGTGTCATATAAAATATATATATTAATTAGAATCGTAGAATCATTAAAGTTGGAAAAGACCTTCAAGATCATCTGGTCCAACCATCTCCCTACTACCAATGTCACCCACTAAATCATGTCACTAAGCACCATGTCCAACCTGTCCTTAAACACTCCCAGGAATGGTGACACCACCACCTTCCTGGGCAACCTGTTCCAATGCTTGACTACTTTTTCTGAGAAGGAGTGACTCCTAATTTCAAACCTAAACCTCTCCTGGTGCAACTTGAGGCTATTCCCTATCACTAGTTATCTGTGAGAAGAGGCTGACCCCCGGCTCCCCACAGCTTCCTTTTAGGTAGTTGTAGAGACCAGTAAGGTATCCTCTGAGCCTCCTCTTCTCCAGACTAAACAACACCAGTACCCTCAGCTGCTCCTCATAGGAGGGCATGTGTTCCAGGATCCTCACCAGCTTTGTAGCCCTTCTCTGGACATACTCCCTATTGTTTTTCTAGTAGTGAGGGGTCCAAAACTGAACACAAGTACTCAAGGTGAGGCCACAGCAGAGCAGAGTACAGAGGCACAATCACCTCCCTAGTCCTGCTGGCTATGCTATTCCTGATACAAGCCAGGATGCTGTTGGCCTTCCTGGACACCCAGACACAATGCTGGCTCATGTTCAGGTGAGCATCAACCAGCATCCCCAGGTCCTTTTCCTCTGCACAACTTTCCAGCCACTCTGCCCCAAGCCTGTAGCGTTGCGTGGGGTTGTTTTGCCTGTCACTTAGCTATGTTAAACCTCATCTCATTGGCCTCTTCCAATTCATCCACATGTCCAGGTCCTTTGCAGGACCTGCCTACCCTCTGGCAGATTGACACTTCCCCCCAACTTGGTGTCATCTGTGAACTGACTAAGGGTGGGCTCAATTCCCTTGTCCAAATCATTAATAGATATTAAAGAGGATGGGCCCCAACACCGACCCCTAGGGAACACCACTGGTGACCAGTTGCCAGATGGATTTCACTCCATTCACCACTACTCTCTGGGCATGGCCATCCAGCCAGTTTTTAACCCAGCAAAGAGTTTACATGTCCAAGCCATGGACTGCCAGCTTCTCCAGGAGAATACTGTGGGAGACTGTGTCAAAGGTTTTCCCTCGTCCTCCAGGTGGGTTACCTGATCATAGAAGTGGATGAGGTTGATCAGGCAGGACTTGCCTTTCATGAACCCATGCTGACTGGGCCTGATCGCCTGGCCGTCCCACATATGCTGTGTGATTGCATTCAGGATGACCTGTTCCATCTCCTTTCTTGGCACCAAGGTTAGGCTGACAAGCCTGTAGTTTCCTGGGTCCTCCTTACGACCCTTCTTATAAATAAGTGTCACATTAGCAAATTTCCAGTCTTCTTGGACCTCTCTGGATGACCCTGATCACTGATAGATGACGGAAAGCGGCCCACCAATCACATCCACCAACACCCTCAGCACCCTCGAGTGGATCCCATCTGGCCCCATGGATTTGTGACAGTCCAGGTGGAGCAGCACATCTCTATTTCTACTTGAACTGTGGGGAGGTTCTTCTGCTTCCCGCCCCAGACTTCAATGTCGGGAAACTGAGTACCTCAGGGATAAGTGGTCTGGCTAGTAAAGACAGATGTAAAGAAGGCATTAAGAACACCAGCCTCTTCCTGTTCCTCAGTAGTCATGGTTCCCTCGTTCATCCAGTAAAGGATGAAAATTCTCCTTGGCCCTTCTCTTGTCATTAATATATTTATAAAAACATTTTTGTTATCCTTAATTGACACATATGAGTAGGTAATAACTTTTTGGTGCAAATCCTCAGAAAAATAAATATATAAATAAATAATATTCAGACACATTTACAGCACTGAAAGAAGTTTGATAGAACATTTAATTTCTTTGTACTTTTTTTTTTTTCTTTAACCTTAAGCTCTTAGTGACCAATTGAGGTAGTTCAGTAACTTTTAGTTCGTTAATTAGTTAGCTAGTTTATCCACAACAGAAAACAGTCTTAGACTGAATGTACTGGACCTCCAAATACATTCAAGCTGAAGATACGTTAAGTCATCCTGGTCAACAGTGATTTAAATGACATCTTTGTTGTTACAGAATTTAGAAATTATGTCAGATCAGCTCTACTAAATGATGAACAAATTGTAGCTGGTCCGCAGGGAACCCTCTGAACAGAAAAATGTAATCATGATGAGACCTAATTTATTTGTCATAAAAATTACAGTCAACCTTAACTAGGACAGGAATATTTAGTTTATAAAGTTAAGGAAAAAACACATTTTGCAAATCACAGAATCACAGAATTGTAGGGGTTGGAAAGGACTTCCAGAGATCATTGGGTCCAACCCCCCTGCCAAAGCAGGCTCCTTAGAGCAGGTTGCCCAGGTAGGTGTCCAGACAGGTCTTGAATATCTCCAGAGAGGGAGACTCCACAACCTCCCTGGGCAGCCTGTTCCAGTGTTCCGTCACCCTCACTGTGAAGAAGTTCTTTCTCATGTTGGTGTGAAACTTCCTGTGATCCATTTTGTGGCCATTGCCCCTTGTCCTGTCCCCACAAACCACTGAAAAGAAGTTGGCCAAATCCCTCTGTCTACCACACTTAAGGTATTTGTAAACACTGATAAGATCCCCTCTCAGTCTTCTTTTCTCAAGGCTGAAGAGACCCAAGTCTCTCAGCCTTTCCTCATAGGGAAGATGCTCCAGGCCCCGTATCATCTTTGTGGCCTTCTGCTGGACTCTCTCCAGGAGATCCCTGTCTTTTTTGTACTGAGGAGCCCAGAACTGGACACAGTACTCTAGGTGAGGCCTGACCGGGACAGAGTAGAGGGGGAGGATCACCTTCCTTGACCTGCTGGCAATGCTCCTTTTAATGCACGCCAGGATCCCATTGGCATTCTTGGCCACCAGGGCACACTGCTGGCTCATGGTCAACCTGTCGTCTACCAGGACCTCCAGGTCCTTCTCCTCAGAGCTCCTCTCCAGCAGGTCGTCCCCCAGCCTGTACTGATAACATGCGGTTGTTCCTTCCCAGGTGCAGGACTCTACACTTGCTCTTATTAAACCTCATTTGGTTTCTTCCTGCCCAGTTCTCCAGCCTGTCCAGGTCTCGCTGAATGGCAGCACAGCCTTCTGGCATGTCGGCCACCCCTCCCAGATTTGTATCATTGGCTCACCTGCTGAGGGCAGACACTATTCCCTCATCAAGGTCATCAATGAAGATGTTGAACAAGACCGGACCCAGCACCAACCCCTGGGGAATGCCGCTAGTCACAGGTCTCCAGCCGGACTCTGCGCTGCCGATCACCACCCTCTGAGCTCGGCCAGTCAGCCAGTTCTCAGCCCACCTTACTGTCCACTCATCTATCTCACACTTTCTCAGCTTTGCTAGTAGGATGTTGTAGGAGACAGTATCAAAAGCCTTGCTAAAATCAAGGTAGATGACATCCAGTGCTCTCCCCCCATCTACCCAGCTGATGATGCCATCACAGAAGGCAACGAGGTTGGTCGAGCACAATTTCCCCTTGGTCCCAAAGTCCCCATGCTGACTACTCCTCATAACCTCCTCTTCCAATTGCTTGGAGATGACATCCAGAACAAGCTGTTCCGACACCTTTCCAGGGACAGAGGTGAGACTGACTGGCCTGTAGTTTCCCGGATCCTCTTTCTTGCCCTCCTTGAAAACCGGAGTGACATTGGCTATCCTCCAGTCTTCAGGCACCTCTCCTGTTCTCCAAGACCTTTCAAAGATGATAGAGAGCAGTTCAGTGATCATCTCTGCCAGCTCCCTCAGCACATGTGGATGCATCCCATCAGGGCCCATGGATTTGTGTGCGTTGATCCTACTCAGATGCTCCTGAACCATGCCCTCATCAACCAGAGGGGAGCCCTCCATTTCCCATACTCTTTCTCCTCCCTCTAGGGTCCAGGAATCCCAGGGGTGGGGTGGGGGTGGTGTGTGGGCGGGTGGGGGGCAGGGGAGTCTTTGAAGCAAAGACCAAAGCAAAGAAGGCATTCAGTATCTCTGCCTTCTCAAAGTCCTCTGTTACCAGGACACCCCCCTCATTCAGCAGGGGACCCACATTATCCCTAGTCTTCATTTTATGGTTTACATACTTTAAAAAAACCCTTCTTATTATCCTTTATCTCCTTTGTAAGCTTCATCTCCAGGTGTGTTTTAGCCTTCCTCGCCGCATTCCTGCAGGCCCTGTTAACACTCCTATACTCCTGCCAAGAATAAAGGCCCTTTTTCCACATTTCATAGACCTTCCTCTTCCTTTTGATATTGTCAATGAGCTCCTTGCTCATCCACACATGTCTCCTGCCCCCCTTCCCCAATTTCCTACTCTTAGGGATGCACTGATCCTGAGCTTGGAAAAAGTGCTGTTTAAATGTTGCCCACCTCTCACAAGCACCATTACTTTCTAGCAATCTAGCCCATAAAAGATCCAACAAACTTTGGATCCATAAAAGAACCAACAAACTTTTCTATTCCTTCAGCTATGTTTGGGATGGCTATAATTTCCTTCCAACGTCTCATAATCGATTAAAAATATTGACACTTATTGTTAAAAGTGTTATATCTCCCATTAAAGTAGAGATATCAATGGACAGCTGGTTACCCCTCCCATATCCACGGTTAAATAAATCATAATGAATTTTGATCCTCGTTCATGGTGTGTAACTCCTAAGACTATATTATGTTCCACATAATAATCTAGATGCTAAGTGTACTCGATTCAGAATGCTGGCAATACACATATATATTTGGCTTGAAGGTGGATGAAACGCTGTCTTTATGATTATTTTTCTTGTCATTAGGTGCTTCAGTTTTACTCAAATCTCCTTTCTGGTAACCAGCTTAAGCATCTTGATTTTTTTTTTTTTCCTTGCACTTGAATAAAACATACTATATTAAATAAACTATAACATCTGTTAAGGAAAAAAAAATAAAAAAATCGGCACTGCCAGTATTAACTCATCTAACAATCAGATGATGAGGACACTTCCTTAAATAGGAGTTTATGTCTTTGGTCTCATCAGCAAGTAAATCTTTCCCCATATCTTCAGTTATTGTTCTATCTGCCAGGTTATTGATTGATCTTAATTAGAAAGGGTTTGAACAGATCCCACTGATTTAATCTGAGAGCCAGTCACAGTCTTCAGTGAAGCCCCTCAGTTCTGGCTGAGGATATACACTTTTTACATCTTCTGCCTCCTTGTCAGGAGAAGGCACCCTTCCCCAACCAATGTATTTAAGTCTGGTGGGCAAGGACCCTTTGTAGAATGGACAGCAGTTTTGTAATGCATTTTGATTGTACAAACTTTAAAATCAATTAAAAACTGCAAACTTTAGCGCAGATTATACCTCACTAATTTGTCAAGGAACAGTGTGTCAAGGTTGCGTTAGGGTCTGAACCGAACAACAAAAAAGAATTTTCTTCACAGTATTGCTAGTTGGTTGAGGGAAGTGATTGTCCCGCTCTACTGTGTGCTGGTGTGCTGGTGCAGCCTCACCTCGAGTACTGTGTGCAGTTTTGGGCACCACAGTACAAAAAGGATGTGAAACTGTTGGAGAGTGTCCAGAGGAGGGTAACAAAGATGGTCAAGCGACTAGAGGGGAAGATGCATGAGGAGCGGCTGAGGTCATTTGGTTTGTTCAGCCTGGAAAAGAGAAGGCTGAGGGGGGACCTCATCACGGTCTACAGCTTCCTCGCGAGGGGGAGTAGAGGGGCAGGTGCCAATCTATTCTCCTTAATCACCAGTGATAGGACCCATGGGAATGGTGTCAAGCTGAGGCAGGGGAGGTTTAGGCTAGAAATCAGGAAGAGGTACTTCACTGAGGGGGTGGTCGCAAAATGGAACTGGCTCCCCAGGGAAGTAGTCAGTGCACCAAGCCTGTCAGAGTTTAAGAAGCATTTGGACTGTGCACTTAGTCACATGGTCTAAAATTTTGGGTAGACCTGTGTGGTGCCAGGAGTTGGATTAGATGATCCTTATGGGTCCCTTCCAACACGGGATATTCTATGATTCTGTGATTCTTTGATTCTATGAGTATAGAAACAATATCTAAACTTAATGTTCTCTTATAATGATAAGGACAGGACTGCAAGACAGAGTTCATGATCTCAAAGACTAGTAAAC